>NC_060247.1:135836537-136143177 GCF_921293095.1 Ischnura elegans | reverse complement strand
ATTGGTCGCGATGAGCACAATGGTACATTATTGCGGTGCACTTAGATACCAAAAAAAATCATGCAAAGGAAGCTCTGTAACCTTTAATATGTGAGTCAATTGAGCATAATTTTTCCACTAGGGCTCATTGATAGGGCAAAAGTAATTCACGCGTGTTTGAGCTTGCTTCCTCTTAAAATACATATATTATTTATTCAGCTCTAGTAAAGATGTATTTTTATCTATCAATGCGATTTGTTTGATTATAGCTTCCCTAAGGATCTTCAGAGGATTGCGCCGCGTTCCATTTTAATATGGCGCATAAATTTCCTACTTCACGTGATACATATGATGGGTACGCGTGTTTAAGCCTGAAGTACACGATTTTCTTCTCCGCTTCTTCCGAGCGATTGCTACAGCCAAGGGGACTGCATAGAGGAGGCCCAATTCCATCCCATGGATGGCTCATTTCTGTTGCCACTTCGGTCGCATTTTAATCGGTTTTCAGAAATGCCCGTGGCGTGGTGATGTGTGCAATGCGATCCAATTTTTTCCAATGTTTTACAGTATAATTTTTGTCATTGCGAGGGATAGTATTGAAAAGCAATGAATTCGATGGATCACACCATCATGTATAAATTTGGATTAATTAATACCCCAAATTATATCTTTAGGGGCCTCTTTTACAATGTTCGTAGCTTCAACGATCACTCCAATGATGGCGGAAAAATGACCGTTTCATGCAATTATTTTCCGCAATGCCTCCAGGGATGAGAATATCATCCCAATTTTCCATATCTTGGCACGCCCCTTTTTCTGTCGCTGATATCATCCCTGATGCCGTCTTTCAGCCAATCAGAATGCACGGCCGCTAAAAGTGATTGTAACACCACGTTCGGTTCTAAAATAAACGACAGACGTAAAATACGGAAAATGACGGAATAAGCGATGGAAAAAGGGACGGTGGGAATGACCGTGTGATTCAGAAATGATTTTGGAAGCCATCGCTGGGGCTATCACTCTGTAGTCCATGTTACACGATACATTGACGTGCGCGAGTTAAATTCTAATCGTATGAACGCGAGAATGAACGCCAAAATGCACCGTGTAACCACCTAACTTATTCGAACGCATGTACAGAAAATACAACGTGTTCTAATTTGGTTTATGTATTCGTCCATATTCCGTACCGGTCCACCAAAATCATTTATACAATCAGACGTGTATTTTTATTTAATGCATTCTATTAACTCGTACTTGTTAATGATGATTAGTGTCATGGAGTGTAGGTCTTTAAGAATTTTATGCAAAATATTTGGCCAACGTTTCGTTATATTTGTATACCTTCATCAGGACTATGTGATGATATTAATTGAATATTGAATACAATTAATGAATGTGTTTACATTACTTTGATGCATTACGGAATGCATTTTTTTTGCATTAAATCCACCAGGAATCATCGTGCCTATCACAGCGACACCCACATTCCATTTATCGTAATCGGGCAAAAGAAATCGATTTACATGTAGCGGTTACTTTTTCAGTAATTTTTACATTTAACGATTACTTTTTACGAATTATAATTTTTACTTGTAATTTACTCCTTACGGTGAAAGAGGAAGCGTTACTTTCCTTGCATTCGTTACTTTCTCTTAATCGACGATAATTTTAATGATTTCACTGATTTACCTAGGGCTACAGATAACTTACCATTTTAGATTACGTCCCCGACACCATAATATTCTTGTTTAGCCATGTGGTGGTGCATACAGTTTGACTTCTTAAGCGTAAACCCGCGAGATCGGAGTTTCAGTGTTCACAGCGTCTCGGTGGTTCAGATTTCAAGTTCACGTTCAGTCAGAGCTGGGATCCGTATTTCAGAAACTAACTTTGACGCAACTCACTTGAGCTGGATTAATTTTGGCGAAGTTTTGGCGAAAAATTTACAAAATAAATTAAGCATTAAATACACTCTTGTCACTCGTAATCATAAAAACTAGTACTTCTGGAGTTCAATATAATATACTATAACTTGGTACTCTTTGCAAAAAGAGTATTTAAGCTTTTTAAATCAAATTCCAATTTCCATATTCATTTCACCCGCACTTGTGACCACATCCATCAGAACTATCATCTATCACACAATCTTTTCAATCGCTATCTCAAGGACTATGTTTTTATTAAATGCATTCTATACTGCGGATGAATTCATAAAGTACACAAATAGTCATTCAATCATTTGTCAGTCAGCTGTCTATCATTGTATGTATCTCAATTTTGATTACTTAACAGTATTTTTTATTTCCATGTATTTTTGTCTGACTACATTACGTGTATAATTTTGACGTGTCCTATATTTGATTCTGCAAATCGTTAGACAAATACAATTAAATCTAAAAAAATGAAATATCGCACATGAAAGAATTTTTTTACGAGAGATATTTTATTTTTAAAACGTGAGGCGACGACGGTGGATATCTTGGAATGTGGAATAGACCCAATTTAAGTTTGGACTCAACTTATCAACTTGTGACTGTAAGTATGAACGAGCTTACGAGTGAGTTCCCATAATACGAATCGAGTTTGAGTCGTGGTAAAGACTTGAGAGACGTTCTGGAATGCGCCCCTTGAATATACCAGCAGCTGCCGACGACAGTGCAAAAGAAAAATGATTATAATGAGATGGAACGAATGTATCCAGTGAGGGACTATGGGAAATTAGAAAATACATCTCCACCCGAATGAAATAGAGCATTTCATTAATCAACATGAGTAAATAAATTTAAGAACTGAAGTCTCTGCCACTGAGCAGCTAATTCATGCGTTCATTTAAACTCTCATGATGGTGAACGGCGAGGGAATTTTAAATGAAGATAGATGACTGCTTTTTTTTCTGCGTTGATTAGCTTTCAACTAGAAAGACCAAACACGTCATTTGACGAACTTCCACTTACTTAATCATTTGCCTATAATTTTTTTCCGTCATCTTATTTCTTAATGACTTTTATATAGTTTTTATGGTACGTATTCTTTTAAAATACTATTAAAAAATTTTCGCATTGAAAAAGGTTGATTCCACCTGTATACCTTAAAGGACCAACGTCCGCCAAATTTTTTTGTAATGGTAATGCGTGTTTCATTAAGGAAATCGCTACTTTATATTGCGCCTTTGATTTTTTAGTTAGCACATGTATGCATTTAACATTCCTTATTATATTTGAATGGAAAACAGCAGCATGTCTGCGATACCGAGAGATGTGGCAGGGGGAGCCGGAGCGACACGACTCTTGTCCAATAAAAAACATTTTAGTGAAACGGTTTGTAAAAAAGTACTCAGTAGTTTTATCAAAAAATAAAAGATAAGGTTATGTTTAATGAAATTATAAATTAATTTAACATAAACGAAGAAATCACAAAAATAATTACTACGCTTCAAAAGAACGAGTAATGGTCCTTCTAGGTAGCCATTCAACTCCGGTCCTTCTAGTTAATAATTAAGTAAACTATAGGTAAAAAGAGCAAAATAGGATGTAATGCCGATCACCCTTCCAATTAATTTCGATGTATATTCAGATTCCCTCAACGCTTAAAACACATTTGAGCTCCAAAAATATTGCTCCAGCTATATGCAGCTGGATACATTGGATAAAATATAAACTGGAATTCAAAATTAACTCTCTTGGAAGAAACAGAAAGGAATTACAACGGCCGGCACATCCGAATGGAAGCAACTGCTGCAGAACCGAACACTCAGGAAATGTTCAGCTTATAATTGAAAAAAGAGAAACAGCAGGATATACAGGTATATCTAGAATTCTAAATAACATCATAGTACGGTAATAATATGCCAATGATAATAGTGTATACCCCTAAAATTATACACGTAATGATAGGCCCAGTTAATTAAACAATTGCCCCTATTGCCTGCTCATAGACATCTCTTATCATTTTTTAAATTGGTAGTATTTCAGAAAATTATTAAACTTAAGTCTATTAACTTCCTCCTTGATGGTCATGAACGACAATAGCATGTGTGTAAGGAGTTTTTAGGACAAGGAACTCACATGGAGTTAGTTTTAACGTTCTCAAATCTTACACTTAGATTTTACTTGTAAAAAGAAAGGATTCCGTTAATTTCCATTGCAGAAAGTTGCCCTTAATGTTCATATCGTAATTATAATAGCAAATATTTGGGGAATTATTCAATCGAGAAAAGGCCAATTTACGATTATTATTCAATCAGGCTCATTTACGATACTAAATTGTAACGCAGAAAATACATTCCTCTCTAATTTTCGAATATCAATGTGCCAATATTTCAAAAAATACTACTCAAATATTCAGTATTCTGTTGAGCTAATAAAAAGCAATACATTTGTGAAATAATAACAAAATATTTTTCTCTAATCAAGTGGTGCCTTGTTGCAATCATACATTTTAATAACACATTCATTCGAGTTGCAATTGCAAAATGGGCGGGGATTTATCAAGTCATGAATGATTTTAAAATCAGGAGATATTTTACTTTCACGTGCACAGCTGATATGTCCGGGGTTCACCCACCGCTTTGCGACTGGTACCGCCATAGCACCCTTTCGCACATGATTTCTCATTAACGTCCCACTCTTGGAGTGAAAATGCTCGCCAGCAATATCATTTTGCGATGCGTGCGGTGGGGGGAGAAAGTGAATTGGTGGAACCATTGGCGACGTCTGAAGGCGGGGTTTTTGGGATGAGCGGAGATCGGAAAATAATGGGATTAGCGGAAGTAAACGCAGATACGGTTGGCTTGGGGGGAGGGGGGAGAGAGATTCTCATCCGGTCGCCGAGCAACTCAACGAGCGGAGAGAATTGCCATGGATATAAGGGCACCATTCGCACTCACAGACCGTCACTCACCCAAGCACCTCCCTCCGAACAAGAAGAAGCAACTACTGCGGAAGAGGAATCATGAAGATCCTGGTGAGCAATTATCACAACTGTATTAATCATTTTGTTCGAAAATCCACGCGGACTCGAGTAAAAAATCCTCTCCTGATACATATTTCTCTCCTTAATACAGATTTGGATTCTATGCCTCTAGAAATATTTATGAATTCATCTATATAGCAGATAAATTTTATTCATAAAAAATATCATTAAAGTTACATATTCTCGTAACCCTCTTCACTAGTTTGAAATACTCATAGAGCAAGTAGGCTAAGTAACTAGTCTTTATATGACTACAGAAATATGGCATTATTAAATGTACCATTTAATATACTAACAATAAGTTTGGACAAGTTTTATCATGTAAGGTAAGCGCTAACAGTAGGATAATACAATCTTTATCTTTACTTAGAGGTGATTGAACGTTCTGGTTAGCTTTGGTATAAGATCAGGTTTAAACAAAAAATTGCAGCCACAATCAGGTAAAACTAGAGGCTGTATGACCTTTTGTTTAGCGCAAACCAGACATCTTAAAACGGGCTCAAAGTAATTATGCTCATTGATAATACGGACACGATGGAAATATAGAGGCTCGAATTTTATGCCTCTAGTAATATTTATGAATTCATTTATGTACCAGATAAATTTTATTGACTGAAGTCAAAATATTATAAAATTTACATATTCTTGTGCCCATCGTCAGCGCAAGTGAGCTAATTTATGGCATATTTAAACATTTAATTATTTACCCGCCAATTATAATAGTTTATATAACCAACATTCATTATCTTGTTCATTATAACAGCCAATGTCCCCAGCAAAACTCAAAAATTTATTTTAACCATTTCCTATCTACAACGAGTATTGGAAACTCGAGTTATTTTATTGAACGATAATAGATCAATAGTAGAGCATTTAACTTTTCCCTAATCAGCTATCAGCGAAGATATTGCGTAATTTATTCCTTGAGCACACTGATTCCACGAATTCCATTTTATGAGGACTTTGATTTTTTAGAATTCCTAAAAGGTAGCTAGAAAATTTCCTTTTCTATTCCCGCCCAGACAAATCTCTCTTGATGTGTCTTTCTTGAAAAAGCGATACTACATGCGAACCAAAATGTTGTATTTCTAACTAATTTTTCCTCATAAAACTTATGAATATTAACTGCATCCGCTCACTGCACGGGATTAATATATTCGAAATTCATAGTGCATGCTGTATACACTACACATTTACAATTTGAACTTGTATCCTGTATAAATTTCATGTATATTTGGGTTCCGTTGCTTCTTTCACATCTTTAACTACTACTTTCCTGGATTTAAGTTAAATTTCACCGATAACACAGAGGCGAATTTTCCGAGACTCCTGGCCAAAAATTTAAAAGTCTTAAGGTAGTCTATTTAGAAAAAGCCAAAGATGAGATGCAAATCGTCACAGTCTCCATCTCTCTCAAAGGTTTCACTCGATAGGGACAGCAGAAATTTGATCCATCCGTCTATCCGTTTTGCTTTCTCAAAACAGAACGGATGGATAAAATGATTAATTTCTGTGAACATTGGACAAAAAAAACAATTTTTAAATCAATATTTAGAACATCCATGATAAAATATAAATTAATAATGGTTATTTCCACATTTTAATAAAAAACTTCACTGACTGTGAAGGAATTCTACGATATCGTGAAGGAATAACACTTTTCAAGAATGTCCATGATCGGCAGTGAAGTTTTTAACTTAACTATGGAAATAAACATTTATAGTTTATATGTTATCATGGATTTACCGCATTTCCACCAAGTCAAGCTTGAAACGATTTTTTATAATATTTGGAAGTTATATAAGCAGAATTCTGGTACTATATTATTCATATTTAATCATTTCATTAAAAAAAAATATTGGAAACTCATAAATCAAACTATTGAACAAAATACATTGATAGATAAAGCTAATGATTTTGTTGCATCGAGTGTCCAAAATGGCATCATGTTATAGCCTTGTCATATATATATGACAAGGCTGTAATTGACTATATATATATATATATATAGTCAATGAAGCTACTAAGATATTAGCGGCGTGGCTTTGAAAGGGCGGGGACTCAGCTGTTTCAAGCTAACGGTTCTCGTGAATGCTTTCACCGAGTGCTCTGGATCGTGAAGGTCACGGAGTTCTTGTCGTAGAAATACTCACGTGGGGCGGACGGCATCGCGGAAGTCATTTCCCTTTTAACAACGGTTCTCCAGTCGATAAACTCTTCATGGCTATTTTTCTGCTATTTTAAAGTTATCATATGGGATTATATTATCATTAAATATATCTCTTTATTACCATCTTACCCAGTACGTATGCCTATTAAGACTTCTGGATATGCAAATTTCATCATGGATATATGCAAATACATGAACTGATATAAATCGTTAGGTTTAAAGGCACTGATATTGAACTATAAGATATTAAATAGCTGCTGGTCAATAATGTCATGGTTTCGTATCATTCAGCAACTATAAAATCGTGGCGAGAGGATTTTACTGAGGCATGTTGAAATTAATTACACGCTATCAATAATTTTAAATTTCGGACATGAAAAAATAATTACACCTAAATATATTCGCATTTATTTTAATCCATACTTTTGTATAAAAATATTGAAGTTGCAGCCACGTTCTGCCTACATTGAAGAGTTGTAAAAAATTGGAGAGATCGAGTGATTACTTAAACATGCAACATATAGGAACTTCGTTAAATTGTCGGTAAAACTAAAAGTAATACAGGTTAGTTGGCGTATTTGGTAAATACATTTTTCGAAGAAGGTCATTAACAACCGTCAAATGCTCCAGGAAGGACTTAGTTGGTATTTAGGTATTAAGGCTTCAATAAAATTAAGTAAATTTTCAAAACGGATTTTCATAACTTTATTGTATTGGGTTAAACAATCGAACTAAATGAAAATTATTCCAGTGAAAATAGCGAGAATGATCCAACACTAGGCTATGAATCCTTTACAGAAATTATTCTAGCCACTACTATCTGATCTTTCATAGAACTGCAGGGCTATTCAGTATCTGTTGAAACCTTTTTCTCATGGCAATTCTTGTATGTAAGCTGTTGACACGGTCGCAAAGACGTTTTATTAGTAATATCTTCTTTATTTCAGTCCCTAGTGTGCATCTTCGCCGTAGGCGTCGCCTTCGCTTCGTCCTCCGAGGACATAGAGAAGCAGGACGCCAACGCGGCAGCAGAGAAACAGCCGGAGAAGCGGGGGATCCACGGCCTAGGCTACGGAGGATATGGAGGAGGAATCGGAGGAGGATTTGGAGGAGGATTCGGAGGAGGTCACCATTACGACTTGGGGGGTCACCACCACCACGAAGAGAAGGTCATCACCATCAACAAGGAAGTGCACGTTCCAGTGCCTCACCCGGTTCCCGTGCCCGTGATCAAGAAGGTGGGCGTGCCCGTACCGCACCCGGTCCCTTACCCCGTGGAGAAACCATACCCAGTGCCAGTGGAGAAGCCGGTCCCCGTCCCCGTGGAGAAACCAGTGCCTTACCCCGTCATCAAGAAGGTCCCCTACCCAGTGCACATCCCCGTCAAGGTCCCCGTCCCACACCCAGTCCCCGTGCACGTGGAGAAGAAGGTCCCCTACCCCGTGCACGTCCCCGTCAAGGTCCCCGTGCCGCAGCCATACCCCGTCTACAAGAAGGTCCCCGTCTACATCCACTCGCACGGGCACCACGAGGAACATGGTTATGGAGGATATCACCACTGAATGAATGAACTCTCGATAATCGCATTTTAATTCGTATTTCATCTCATCCAATCCTCACAAGTCAGCTACCGGGATTACATAAGCTTCCAACATTTCGGCATGTTGTTTAAGTAGTGATGGACATGGTTTGCATTGAACAGAACAGATTATGTGAAAAATAACCAAACAACCATTGCTACCAACAGTAGTCACTGGGCAATACTCTCATTACGTAACTGAGTTCAGTTTATTTTAAGTACGATTGCATTATAAATCCTATTGCAAAATTTAATTATATATATGTAACTCTTTTTAGGCCTTGAAATATGAGAAATACGGTTCCACATTTCAGAAATGCATTCTTAACAATCTCATCCGCCATATAAAAGAAATGATTTCCACCAACTGCCTCAACTCAGCATTCCTTTAAAGTGAAGTTTTTGTTATTTTCTCATTTGACTGGCAACAACTTGGAGGTATATATTTCATGATAACCATTGTTATAAATACTGTTAAATGCTTTATGTTCCTGTTTTTAGCGTTGCAGTAATTACGAAATAAATAGTTTCCTGATGAATATTTAAATTTTAATTTTTTTCATAGGAATCCTACTTTTATAATAGATTACTGGCTGATGGTAATCGGAATTTTCCCATAATCCTTAAGCCACCGTTGCAAAACCCTACCTCCATCTCCGTGAATATACGAAATTTGTCCAGGAATTAACGAGAATTTTTCAATTTCGTGGATTTGGAGGGTCCGATTGTCAAACTACTTTGTTATATTGGCATATATGTTCCTGACATACGATGAGATTTTCAACCGTATATATTTTTTACATTCTCTGTAGCAGTCACTAAAGTTAGCCCTATTTTTATGATACCATAGATTTTCAGTTGTTAAAAGATATGGGTCAAAGAATGAATGAGCAGTAAAGAATGAGTAGCAAATTATAGGTGACAAAGTGTGTGAAATGTCAACTAAGTCCTATCGTGAGTATGCTACTAGTAAAACAAGAATTTACGACAAATATAAACGATTCCAAGATGGCCGTTGGAGATATCGAACGCCCCAGAACATTCAAAACCGATGAAAACGTGGAAAAGGTAAATCAAGGGGTTATGGACATCTAATCTAATGAATGTATAATCAGGATTATTTTGAAGGCGACAGAATTAATGTAGACGAGTCTTGAGACACAAAGTCTCCTACCTAACTCTGAGGATGGTGTATGTATACCACCGAAAATTTAGTTCTGTGAGCTTTTTTTTATCTTCTTGCGTCCTGTGCTTCTGCCCAACCTGGGATATTTTTATGGTATTTACCTCGTCGAGGAACATTTCTAAGTATTACATTATTCGTCCACACTAATGTTGTCGCCTTCATAATAGTCCTAATATATATTTTTTTTCAATAAACTAATATTTTCGCAATTTTCTGTGAACACCTCGTATGAATATGGTATAACTATTGCAAGTCTGCCCGATTACCGCGAGAATATCGAAATCGGTAAGGTTTAGCATTCGAAATAAATTATGTAAACCATATCTCTTAAGATTTAAGCTGATAGCTGTCATTTAAACTGTCCAATAGCAGAAAAGAATAAGAACTAATATGGTGGCTCCTTGCATACAACAGACAACAAATCGACTCTCTGCCGCGTAGAAATCTTGACGACTGGCCGCAATTGTGTACGGTACGCGAAGGAAGAAATTAATATGCACAAAATGAATAACATATAGATGGCTAAGTTCTAACAACATGTATCTCAAAATCTGGCCAGTTTGAGACAGGTATCTTAAGCAAAGTGTAATGACATTTAAAAAGTCAAATTCAAGGAAAAACCAACTATTTATTTGCAAATGTATGCTTCTTTTTCAGTTTTATGAATTTCTGGTTTTTAATTTTAGGGTAACATTAAAAACATAAATCGTTTCTTTTGTTTTCCTGAAAATTTGCTATTTTTGAGATACGTGTTGTTAGAACTTAGTCATCGATATGTACTTTTAAGACCATGAAAAAATAGGTGGAATGAGGCTTCAATGTTTTAGTTAGTACACCATCATCATGTGAAGTCAACAATCTTTATATTGGCTTGACGTTGATCCCCACTTACTTCTCCCATCAGCTAATCTTTTCACACCTACGCATTTCTTCTCTTTCACATCCTTCTTTTCCTCTTCCATATATTTTCTTCGAGGTCTTCCTTTTTCGTTCTTGCTATCTATGAGTCCATCGACAATTGTCTTCGTCAGGCATGTCTCAAAATGTGGCCTATAAGGTTGGTCCGACTTCTTGTCAAGGTTTTCATGAGGCTTCTTCTTCTCTCCTTCTCTTTTTAGATGTCATATTAACCCATTTACTGCCAGCCCATTTCAGGTGGGATGTACGAAGACTGCCAAGGCTATTTTCCGGAATTAGTAACATTTCAGATTAAAAAATTTTTCAGCTACTTAATTTTATTTAATACGTCTGGATTTTTTCCCAATTCTTAAGATATATTTACATCTTATAACCATAGATAGATTATGGGGGTTTATACAAATTACAGCCGTCGAAAAGGCCACAATCACGAAAATAAAAGTGAAATAATTCGGGCCGATAAATCGGCCCCTGGCAGTTTTCGCTCAACCAGTGAAGGCCAATATACATATATCGACCCGGTGGCAGTAAAACGGTAAACCGAGTTCGGGATGGAAAATTTTTCCTTTTGCTTTTATTTATGAGTTCGTATGAGCCAAACACAGTATGTTTACCAATAGAATGGCTCAACAGTTTCGCATTTGTTACATGTCCAATCCGAAGCTTGATTTGGACTGGTTAGGATAGGGCTCACCGTGGAACAAGACACAGGTTGTGAATTTCACACAGTGTCCGAAAGGCTTCGCCTAGAATGCCCTATCGCCTGGTACCCTTCTCGCTCGGCTATTGATCGAGGCGTCCTAGGTTCACATCCCCGGCGAAGTCTTAGGACAATCCATGAATAATTCTGTTAGCGCGGGGTGGCCCAGGGAAAATATTAAGTCATTCTACCCCTAATAGGGTGGTTTCCCATTATTTTTTTATTGCCTAAATCGAAAGATTATTACTCCTGGAGCACGTATTTCACGCTTTTAGATTTTTAAATGACGATATCTATTTTTTGCGATTAAATGAAAAGTGAAAATTTTAAAGCGCGCAAAAAAGCGACGGCTAAGCATGAATGCCGGGAAAAGCCCGTGTGACGTCGTTATGGTTCCAGCTGCCGCAAGTGAGGTGACCTTGGGGCGAGGCTTTGAGCGCTGATAAGACGCAAGATGCTAGCAGGTAGCAGAGTACCATGCTAGCAGGTAGCGCTTGGATTAAATAAGGATTGTTAATACCTTATCAAACGAAGAAAATTTTCCGACCTTAGCCAGTTTTAATAGGTGATTATTAAGACATGTTTCCCTGAGCTCTGTGCCTCATGCATGTATTGGTAATCTCAGACGATGTAAAACTCCTATCTACACGTATAGAAACTAGGTCCCTGTGACGTCACGTGGAGTGGAATCGCATGGGCGCCAATCTGGCCTTTTTCAAATGAGGTTAAAATTGACTATTTCCATTCGTCTAAACTGTGATTTCTGAAACAAAATAATTTGTATATTATGAACACACTAATGGTGGGTAACGAGTCGCAATCAATGCCTTTCGTTTTCTTTGATGAAGGAAACTACCCTTTTAGTGGATTCGCATTCCCTTTGCTGTGTCCGCGGCGAGCTCTAAACTCACTAATCGCTGAATCACGGAGTGATACATTGAAAAAAGTTCGCGGTATTGCCACCGGTCAACGAACTGCATAAATAAGAAAAAGTATGCTTCTCTAAAATTTTGTGCTCATAGTTTTTAATGTGCAAAATTGTTTTCTCTCGAATGACCTGATTTTCGTTTATGCCGATCCTAACCCGGTGGCGATCCCGGGAACACATCGCGCAATATATATGCGCCGGAGAAGCACGAAATATTTCCATTTCCATATGTTGCAAAATTCTGCGCGAACCATTCAAGTTCTGCTGAGACGCGATATCTCTAGCGAAGGCAAATGAAAAAACACATTATGGTGTGACAAATGAAGTGCGAAAAGTCCGTCTCGCTAGAACGTCAGCCTTTTCCTCACAGTCCGCTATTGTTGGCGCGAGAAATGAAAGGTACTTGACAACAGATGACAGTTAATATTCGAGATACGCGCTTTTTCAGCACAATCTTTCGATCTCAAACCACTACTCACGCATCCATCCGCAATGGCACTGTATTGCTTTTTTTACGATGCTTCTTGCTATTGAAAACCGATCCTAAAAACAGCCCAGTGCATGGTACGTGTATCTCAGCGAAAGCAATGGATCACGAGGCCCTCTCACTCTACTATCCTAGAGGAGGTATAAAACGACATCTTCACCACTGAAAGGACGAGTGTTAAGAGTTTGATCCGTGGGAGCACATCTTCACTCCTCACCATGAAGGACGTGGTAAGTTACAATTTATTTTGAAAAAAAATCGAAAGGTTTCGATTGGCGAAAAAATTATTTTGACCAAAAGATTCTATACTTTTGGTTTTCCGGTATTAAATCAGTATCTCGAAGTTGAAATTCAATTTTTTCAGCATTTTGGTTTATTTTTAAATCTTCATAAAGGCTTTAAATGAAAATTTATACATAATTTTGACACATAAAGAATATTAGATCATTTTTTTTGTTAATTTCAAAATAAATTCGTTCATTTTTATTATAATTTATACTGAACGAATTTGTTCCCAGCCTATCAAACTCAGGCTTTCACGAATGCACTGAAGTGCGAAAAATCCACAGAGAAAAAATCATTCGCCTTGACCGGGATACGAACCCGGATCCCTCGATTTCCGGCCGAGTGCTTTAGCCAGTTAAGCTACCGAGGCGTCATTCATCCCTGTGGAAATTTGTGGACTATACCGGACAAGGACAAGTTCGCATCCCGGTCAAGGCGAATGATTTTTTCTCTGTGGATTTTTCGCACAATTGTGCATTCCGGGTGACTCCCGTAAAAGTTATCACCGTGGCTAGTCCCGGTATACTTAAATTCATGAATGCACTGAAGGCCTAATTTATCCATAAAATAAAACTTAGAACAGGAAACATACCTGTAGTCCACGACGTAAATAAAAGAATCACAGTGGAGCTTCTAGGAGAACCCTAGATCTGATTGTAGCAGGATAATGTTTGCTATTTCTAACAATATTATTAGAGTTTACATCGATGAATTGAGCAAAGATCTCCTTCTCCTTTTTTATCTACCTGAAAGGCACTCCTGGCGATAGTTTGCATTGGTGTGGCAGCGGGGTCGGATGTCGGCGTGGTTGGGCCCTATTCTGCAGACGGTACACCGAAAGAGAAAAGAGAAGTCGGTGCTACACACTATGGAAGGAACCGAGGCAACAGGCAGCCATCCATCGCCTGGAGTGGTCATGGCAGTCACCGGCTTCCAGTGCACGGTTATTTGGGTGGACGATATGGACGCAAGTATGGCATCCAATATGGTGATCAATACAGTGTCCATCACGGTGGCCAATATGGAGACCATCATGGTGGCCAATATAGCGGACAGCATTCCAACCAACATGGTATTCAATATAGTGGCCGACACGTTGGCCAACATGGCGGCCTAAATGGAGGCCAACATGGCGGCCAATATGGCGGACAACAATCCAACCAACATGGTGTTCAGCATAGTGGCCATCACATCAGCCAATATGGTAACCAAAATGGCGGCCAACATGCCAACCAACGCGGTGTTCAATACAGTGGCCAGCACATCGGCCAATATGGCAGCCAAAATGGCGGCCAACATGGCGATCACAAGCAGATCGGAGAAAAAGGCGGGGAAAAAATGCATATAACAGACGGAAAAGAACAGGGTAGGTTCGGCCACGCCCAGCTGATCAGTCTAACGAAAAGCGTGCCCTTAGCAGTTCCGCATCCTTATCCTGTAGAAGTGATCCAACCAGTACCCTACAAAGTGGACCATCCAGTGCCCTACGAAGTGGAGAAACCGTACTTCGTCCACGTGGAAAAACCGTATCACGTCATCGTGGAGAAACCCTATCCCGTGGCCTATGAGACGAAGGTGCCGTATCCTGTCTACGTGCCGCATAAAGTGCCAGTACCTCAGCCATACATGGTGTACGTGCCCAAACCAGTGCCCTATCCCGTGCACGTCCCGGTCGAAGTGCCAGTGCCGCACCCGGTGATCATGTACAAGAAGGTCAAGGTGTTCGTGTCGGAGGGGGAGGAATCAAGGGGAGGGGAGGGAGGAGAAGGAGAGGGAGGGGGAGCGGGTGGTCGCCATGGCATTGAGGGGAAGGGGAGGAGGGGGAGTGAGGAGTGGAAAGGGGGACATGTGTCGAGTGCAAGCGGAATGCAGAAGGAAGAGACAAAGCCATGATCATCGGAGGAAGAGCGATCGGTGATACACACACACTCACTACATACACACATAAAAGGATCCCGTTACAGCTACTGCCGGGTTTCATCAAAGACTATGCACATTGGAGTCTCGCTAATCAGAAAGAATTGGGACCTAACTTTAATAGGATTATCCGTAATAGTAGTAAAAAAACAGTTTGAAACGGAAAAACGCATCAGAAGCATACACATTACACAGTGCATAGGGCCACGTAACTGGACCTGTGATGGAAAATATCGGTCAAATCAATTTCATTTCATTTCAAAACGCTCATTAAAAGTTAGGGATCATCGCTTGGAAACATTCGACTTCACTAAAATGTTTAAGAAAGGATGACTTATTGCGACGCTTTGACTTGATGATCGAGGGCGTGATCTCCAATTTCACCGGCCTTGGAGAATATTTTTTCGCAGGCGACAGATGACGTTAGCATTGGCCGATAGTGCAGCTGCTGATTTCAAACGAAATGTTAAAGATTGAAGGTGAAAAATTGAGTTTGGATCGAAACTCAGGTATTAAGACTCGATCTCGATTTCCTCAATCTTTGGCTTTTGAAACTCGATTGTTGATTTTTAATAGAAATCGATTTTTCCATCACTAAACTAGACAAGACTGTACTCGCCCTATCCCTTATTCCACGTTCCACTCTCACGCTGATTACTCATATTATCGCCCGTCACGTTCGACAGTAGCCACTCCCCTTTCGTTTGCTGTTGCAGCGCGCAAAACGTTTCGTCTCGGAGATGTTGGGACTTCTCGAATGTTCGGAATGAGCGTGTTCGGATTGGCGGGACTCTAAGAGTACCTATCCCCATAAAACTCAATTATCTGGATTAAAAGTGTGTTTCCTGGAAATATTCGGAGTTGTTCTGATCTCTACCTCTCTATCGGCCCGTGGTAAATTTATGCAGGCGTTGATATCAATACATTCTACTCTGGGGCAAAACCCGAAGGTAAGTTTGGATAGGTGACAGTAAAGCTCAAGGCGTCTGATTTCACACTTGCCAGGGTGGCCAGTTACTTTCCCAGGGCCACCTCTTACATGGAGGATTTTATTTGAAAGTGTCCGAAGGCTACTCGAAATTTCTACGCGCAGCCTACTTCAGCATCTATGCGCTATACCTGGCTAAACTCATTGAAGCATAACGTTCCAAATATACGTATATTAGGAGTTTTATGCGAAAATGTTTTCCTTTCGATCGCAGAGAAAAATGACTATTTTACTGCTTTTTAGATAATTTTGGCATTGCTGCAGCACCGAATTTTTTGTTGCACCATTTTTTTAGATTAGGAGATGAGAGGGATGAAATCAATACTACCCCAAAACCTTTCTAACGAAGCCCTTTTTGATCACCTTATTACTTTCCTTAAACCTGTGCATTTACTGGACGAATTAGTCATAAAAGTCCTGAGCGTCAACAAAATTTTTCAGGGAATAGTAGGTACTTTAGAGTGATACACTCACTTTTATGTAAATGGAATAAATTATAGTAATAGCCACGAAGAGCAACTTTATCATAACCATTGGTAGTATTCATCATTATCATATTTGCTGGGAAAGATTTGCCCATAAGGTTTGAATCCCACTTACTGATTTTCTCTCCTTGAGCTACAAGTCTTGTGACGACTGGCTGAACTGTAAATACTAGCTGTGAATATATCCTTCCGCTAACAGGGAGAGAAGAAATGATTGCTTCTGTGCATTCTAATAAGACTTCTTAATCCAGCGCCAGTTAGAATATACCAAAGGATACGTAACAACTTGATGAACAATTTCAAATTTAGGAACTTGATATCTCAACTAATAGTAAATAGAAAAAATAGAAAATTACTGAAGCTTTAACACTCTGTCATGGAAAAATTGAACGATAAATGACAGATATATCAGATCCATGAGTATTCTGGACAATGACCTCTAGCAGTTCAAACCCGGATGAAAATAAACTGTGGTGAAAATTAATAATTGGTTTTCATTTAATTTTTCTTTGAAATTTATGGTTGACTGTTTCACCGAGAGGTCTACGGAGCATTTAAAAAATGCGTTCCTCTCGAATGCAGCTTGAGAATTCGACTTTTTTCTGCAGAATATCTACCACAGGGAAATGAAGCATGGTAAAGAAAGCGTTCGCATGGATTCAATGGAATTAGATAATGCGTGTTCAGATTCTCTTCACTCGAACGCTCTCTTTCTTTCTATGATCGTGATCATCAATTTCACCCTGTATAATTGCATAGATGAAATAAATTCTACTTGAAGAAAATTGATTGAAAATATTTTATTTTGATTCCTTGAAATTCACGGAAACATCTCTGTGTGGTAAGTTTTGGCATTGATTGACTATCTTAAGGTAGATAGACACTTTTACCTAAATGAATGAACTTTTTACACAACATGTTAACTTTTCCCAAAAAATTTACGATCCAAAGAAATCTACCCCAGTAAAATTTCTCGAAATATTGAGCTTAGGTTATTCCAAATGAGAGTTCTTCAGCAGGAAAGTTAATGTTCTTTGGAATAGCTTGAATCTGTTCCACTCTCCTCGATACCGAAAGATGGAAAAATGAATATTATCCCTTTGAAGTGAACGGTCAATCGTAGTAGTTGCGTAGAAGAGAATGTAGCGTATTAAGTCGCGGTGGAGACACAACGCAATAGAAGGCACGGGACGCGAAGCGTGACGCAAGGAAAGTTATATGTAGTACCCTCAGGGAAGTTAGCGGGCGGAATCGCAGAATGAGAAACGCGAATGGCTCGCAACCTATCCGGCTGTTCGCCACTTCTTCCGCGTGCAAGGAGAAAGAATCATTTAATTAAAGTTCATTGGGTTGATGTATTTATATAAAATTTTTAAACATAATAATTAGGGATGGACGGATCCAGGATTTTTTTAATCGGATCCGGATTCGGATCGGATCCTTGATTTTCGGAGCCGAATCTTTCGGATCGATATTTTCGAATCCAAATGCATTTTCGAATTCCTGACTCTGAGGTTCCCCCGATGATTGTTCAATCTCTTGGGAAGAGTCACACTATGTGCCAGTCGTATTTTGCCTTTTTTATTTTCCACGGCTGAAATTCTCCTGCGTAACCTCTGCGAGAGCTTTCAAACAAAACGGTTCATGAATAGGACAATAATCGCATGCAACGGCGCATTCGAAGATAGAATCGGAACGCTTTCCACCCTTATGGGGCGTTGCAAATTTTTGAAGCTATTATTTAAAATTTCGGATCCAGATCCGATGTCTTCCGCGACTTTGGATCCGATGTATCCGATGATGGGCAATATCCGCGGATATTTGGATCCGAGGGTTCCGATCCAACCATCCCTAATAATAATGCATCATTTATCATAAATGAATATTAAAAAACTATTAAATTCATTTAAACCATTATTTTAAATGCTAGCTTCGAAAATAAACTTTAATTCCTAGGCGCAGGATTATACAGCATTGAAAGGGACACCGGATATTTTCGCCCCATACACGGCTACAGATATATTACTAAGTCTCGAAGCTATGGTGATGAATAATAGCTGCATGAATGACTATCCGACTGAGGGGATTCGGCTTGGGTGGTGAAAAAGCCTGTAGATAGGGAAATTATTAGGGGAGGGCAGTATTCATCAGTAGAAGTTGTACTAAATTTAAGGGTTGTGAATTTGGATGGTGTATATTTTAAACTGCTGAATCTAAGCATTAAGGGGGGGGGGGGACCCAAACCCGATCGCCACGATTTTCAGGCAAGGGTGAACTCGGTTGACCACTGGCTAAGGATAATCGCGAATTTCTTTAGTGCAAGCCGCCTCAATTGGCGTGTGTCGGGGAATGTTAGGATATCAGCCCTTCACAAATAAAAATTATATGCTCCAGCGAAGTTCCTCCTAACATTTACTAAAGTCCTTATTAGTTCGGGGGAAAAAATTCCCATACCTACTCGTCCGGAAAAATATCTCTCTTATTTTATCGTTTCTGTCGGACCTGGAAATATAGTGGGGTTCTAATGTGATGAAAAATATCTATTCTTATTTGATCAAGCAATCTAAGTCCAATGCGCAGCTCACAGATCACCAGCGGCTCCCAGCCTAATTGGTTTAAAATATGAGTAACACTTTTTGTGCGCTCTCAGCTGCTTTAGACGAATTATACTACAGAAAGCGCTGTTCAAATGTTAAACGAATTGTGATGGGAACCGCTAGAGACACGGAGACTACGCGCTAGGCTTACATTCCTTGAACAATGGAGAATATATATCTTACCCAGTGACACGAAGGACATGGTATTAGAGCCCCTGTATATTTCCAGGCCCGAGAGAAACAATAAAATGAAAGAGATGTTCTACCGAAAACATAAGTTTTTACCCCGAACAATGAACGACTTTAATAAATGCAAGCCGGAACTTCGGTGAAGCATTTTCTTTTTATTGTTAAACGGCTGGTGTCCTAATGCCTTCTGCCACACGCTTATTCAGACGGCTTTCTGGGCAGTATGTAGATGAAATACTGAATTGGGAGCAAATGAAATTCAATTTAGAAATAAAAAGGGGAAACGCTTAGGTAGTGCGTCCATACGGTAAAAAAATTGAAAACGAAGTAAAGCCACTCATTGATCATGGATAAACCATATTTGCCTTGAGTATTATGAACCATCCCAAGCAAATAATGACTGTGTGAATGATGACTGCATATTTCAAAATGTGAGGTATGGTGATGAAGACTTTGGGATAACTTATTGGGGAAATTGGTGATGCCGAAACTCTTCCAATGGGTTGCACTACTGACACGATATCCCAGGACGCGGCAAAGCAGATGGCTGAGTGTTCACTCCTGCTGAATCATGTTTTCATGGCACCATAGGTCACTCAAATCAACTTAGACACCTGCGAAACATCGGGTGAAAGTGAGATCAGCAGAAAATGAACAGTCACGATTGCTCATTTGACAGATCAACCAGGTTTAAAAAATTGCTACAACACAGGGTCTGTATTTGAAACTCAAAATAAATCTCCGCAGAAAGTTAAAATGTAAATATTGACGGAAATTGATGTCTAAGTAAGATTGGGTGGATTTAAACATCAAGAAACTGAGAGGCGAGGGAAGGGATTTAGAGTTTCTATCAACTTTTGCAAGTGTTCCACCATATTATCTTCTAGTATTAATAATTATAGTATTAATTAGTACGCACGAAGTATTTTCAGGAAACGCGCAACAAATTATATCAGACTACTTAACGTATTTAGGTACGTTAAGTAGGCTGATAGGGTATCTTCCATACGTAAGTAAAAGAGTACATTTACGTACGTAGGGAAACCCGGCGCGGCGTCGGTATTATTCTGCTTTAACACTGGGACCGCGGGACTCTGGTGGTCCCTTAGAACCGTGAAGGTCCCAAAAAAGGGACCCAACGAGTCATTGCCATTTTTATCTTTTTCAATGAATAGACTTCTTTTGAAAATTTTAGAGCTAAATAAGAACTTCAGGTACTTTTTATGATACATATTAAATTTTTTATTAAAAAAGTATGATCTTAGGTTTTCCCGGCGTATGAGGTGCAGAAAAGTTTCTCAGGTTTTCCACCGGTTGATGTTGTCCATGTCTGCCGACTTTTCGAGCAGCGACTTCTTGATCATCCTCAGGGGAATATAGTCTGAGGTTTCAGGCGAGATGGAGTGGAAACGTGACATAATGAAAATGAAAAAGCAGGAGCAATTTCCACAATTTTACATTTATTAATACGACCGGTTTCGCTTTTCAGCATCATCAGGTGACCTTAGGTGACCTGATGATGCTGAAGAGCGAAACCGGTAGTATTAATAAATGTAAAATTGTGGAAATTGCTCCTGCTTTTTCACTTTCATCATCCTCAGGGGATCTTCCGAATGAAGAAATTGCAGAATGAAGAATTCTTCATTCGGAAGATCCCCTGAGGATGATCAGTTGTTGATGCTGCTCGAAACGTCGGCAGCCATGGACAACATCAACCGGTGGAAAACCCGATAAACTTTTTCGCGCCTAATCGGTGAACTTTGCAAAATACAAAGGAAAGCTGCGCGATTCGTCAAAAACTGCTTCGAACGTACAGAAAGCGTTACACACATGTGAAGCGAATTAAGCTGGGAGCCACTACACGCTACTAAAGGCTACGCGCTAGGATTAGATTGCTTGCGAATCTGAAAGAGATATCTTACTATAATTCTAGATACACCACCATATTAGGGGAGATTTGCCTAAATCGCACCGCTTCCCAAATCGCACCACCATCCTAGAAACCAATGTATTAGATATGTATGCAAACTAATGGCTGCATTTGGATCTTCCTGCATCACCAATATTAAGAGAGATATTTTGCCGAATGGATGTGTAAGGGGATTAATTTTTCCCCCGAACAGTAAAGGACCTTAAATAAATGCCAGGTGGAACTTGGTAAGAGCATTTCCTTCTTATTTGCTACCGGCTGAAGTACTAACAACCTCCGCCATATGCCTAATGAGGCGGGATAGTATGTAGATGAAGAAGATTAAATTAAATGCAGGTAATTAGAACAGCAACCGACCTCGTGTTAATAAATCGGTCGCGCCAGGGAGAAATGCAATGTGGGAAGAAAGAGAGCGATGAGGAGGGATGAGTGTGGATAATGATGGGCGGAGAGGCCGCATTACTCCGCCGAAGGTGAAAGTGGTCGGAGAAAGAGAGAGAGAGAGAGAGAGATAGTAGTGGCGGCCACAGTCGGGTGGAGGCTCCGTTTTTTTTTAATATCCCCGTCTCGGAAATAGCATCCACGGACGCGCACGAAGATTCATTTGAATGGGCGCCATCTGGCGAGCGGGGAACGCAAGAAAGGAAGGAAGTTTATGGCGAGGGAAATCCGTTCGCACGGCTATCCGGGAGAGAATATTACGCGACGAATCTCAGCGCAGATCAGTCGACAATTTACGACTCGCCAAGTGGTAGAATATCCGCCGAGATACCTCACCTTATTTGGCAACTAGAATTTTTAAAAGTCGTTCCGTAATTGGAAATCGCCAAAGATGACCGTGAGATCCTTACGTAGGTTTCCGCGGGCAGAAGAATATGAAGTTCTTCCGGGATCGACCGTGAGTGGATCCATCTCATTTTGGACGATAGAAAAGAGTGACAACACCAGTTGGTGTGATAGACGATTTTCCGTCTGAGGTAATAAGTTTATACGTAGAACTTAAGCTTGAAATGAGTTATAAAATGGTATTATAACTTATTTAAAATTAATAAATAAACACTATCAAGAAATTTACATGGATATATTTATTTTAAAAAGACCATCTTTGCTAAAGAGAATAATATTTTATTGCTATATCCAAAGAAAAAAAAGGTATTTTGTTAAACTGAACATTACACTTCCCTTCCATTCTGTATATAAATTCCTGATTGTTCCCGCGTAAGATAATTAAACTGAGGATGATATAAATAGCATGAAAACTGGCTGAATGCTAATTTGTTTACCGTTAAAAATTTCACAGCTTTTCTTTCTATGTGCCAAAGTCCCATCAGGCATAGTTTGAAACCTACATTTTTACTGTTGCTTGTTCTGCCAATAAGCAAATAGAGCTTCACTAGGATACTTGAATAACTAATAATATTATTTTAAAACTGATTTCAGGCATAAGCTCTCGATTGAAACGCATTTTCATTATGTTACGTGTGCGCAATGTAATCCCTTAAAAATAAAAAAAAACTTATATGCACTTCAATCAAAGCGCTCAAGGGAACTTAAACTGAATAAAATTATTTTAAACAATGCTGCCTCGTTTTTCAAAAAAGTTTCTATTTCCTAGTTTAAATACATAACAAATGTTTGGCGCATAATGCCTTCAACATTACGAATTCAGAATATCCTCTTCAATGAAAGGTATCGTAAAGCAGTGAACTAAGCAACCCAAATCAAGGACCTTCACTCTACCATCAATGCATGCACCACATCTACCCCAAAAGCGTTTAGATATCTCATGCTGCAACAATCAGGGATTTTGAAACGGAAGGGAAGTATAATTTTCACTTTGACAAATTGCCAATAAGCGTGTGACGAGAGGTACACCAAGCAAAGTATCACTTTTGTGTCATTGTTTCTGTTGAACCTGAATTTATAGTGCTTTCTCGAGATTTATATTATCTTCTTGGTATCTGATATACGATTTTTATTCAATAAGGGTACATAGAAATAAATTATTTGCGTTTCCGTTGATTTGTTGCCAAAAAATACCGTCACTCGGATTGTCATTCATCATAAAATTAAGGGACGTAATTATTTTAAGATTTCCAAAAGAAATCTCTGCCGTTAGCTTACGCAAATGCAACTAAACCTGTAACCGGTGGTGTTTCGTCACTTTGTTTGTCAATAATAGTCCCGAACGCGAGGTGAAACTCGTTTTCCCCCAATTTAACGAAAAATTTCGACTGATGCATCCAGAGATCTGGACGAGTCACGTGGAGAAACCTTTTGAGAATCACGTTCATGTCGCCATTGGTGGAGATAATTGGTCGTCCAGAGGGGAAAATACCTTTTTGGGAACATGACATCCGAAATGCAGGAAATTGCACTCCAAGCCCGTGCCACGCAGTGCGCTGCTCACCCACTCCCTCGCCACCCTGCTTCCCTCCGATAGAGATCACTCGCGGAGTTATTTATGCTGCACGCATCACGCTTGCCGAGAAAGGATGCGATGAATTATTGTGCCATTGCCCATCCTATTTTTGAAACATAACCAGTTTCTGGGAATTCCATTTCAGAAGGACGAAAAGCCATTTTTTCATTTCGTTCTGTTGAATTTATTCCTAGAGAAATTTAGTAGGATTACCTCCTACATGGTTATACTTGTCAGGGGCGCAGCTAGGAATTAAGGCTGGGGGGGTTTAGGTGCAACCAATACCGGGGTGTGTGGGATATGGAATACCCACCAGGATAAGCGGTAGGTGCGAGATTAATAAATTGCGAAATTTTAATATAAATGGTTCAAAATGGTGAATTTTACGGCTTTCTGAGAGATATTTTATTAATCCTTACACTATTAGTAATATAAATCCAAATAAGTAAAATGGATTAAACTTAAAAAATTTCTCAGAGCTCCGGGGGGGGGGGGGGTTTATCCCCCAAAACACCCCCCTCGCTGCGCCACTGATACTCGTAACGATTATTTTTTATTACAAATTGATTACGCGCGGTATATAATGGGGTGTTATTTATATTCTTATGATCTGAAAAACGACGTATAAAATGAGGGCCTCCTTTCTCCGCAGCTGTTCCAGCTATGGGTCTGCTGTTCGCAACTAGTCGTCTCCAAGTCACTCTAATATCCTGTGCATCCATCACATTCAGTCAAACCCTTTTCCCTCCAATTATTCTCGACACTATCTTCTCTTTATTCTTCCCCTCATTCTCTGCTTCCCTTCCACATTATAAATTCTGAATTCTGTTCCCCGCATACTCCTCATCCCTTCTTGAAATATATTTGACCTAACTATTGCATCCTGCCCTCTAGCACTTTCCTCGAGATCTCAACCATTCCTGTCATCGTCTTATTCCTAATCCTATCTCTCATTTTTTTCCAATCATTCACCTCGGGATTCTCATCTCTGCCACATCCATTTTATATTCGTGGCCTTTCTCAGCACTGCCGTTTCACTGCCCTATTGCAGTGATGGCCGCACAACGATTTTATATACTTTTCCCTTGACCCTGTTCCCAATCATGTCATTATGCAACACCCCAGATACTGATGATTTTGTGTGAATTCATCTATTAAATTAATTGGATTAACAAATCTTCTAAAGATAATATCTCTTTTATGTAATAAACTGTCACAGTTACTGGATATTTTTGCAATTACATATTAATACTGTGTTTGGTACATTGTTTTCGTATTTTTCTTATCACTTAATTGTTTCTTCTCAATAAATATCAGGATATAAACTTATTAAAACCCGCAAGTTATACCATTGTGGCCCTGGAGATGGTTCGAAACATTACTTAACTGTTCGTAGAAAGATATTACATTTAGTTAAAAAAATGACCAAATTTCGGGAAAATAAGGAGTTATAACTATTACATTGGTTGCGCTACGTAAGAAGGTGATTTTACAGTGGACTTAACGAGGAGAATATTTCAAATGCCATTAGTTATCGCATGAATGGCAGACCTGAGAAATGAGGTTATTTTGCCTCAGTAACTAGTATAGTATCGCTTCATCTGTCTCGATGAATTAACAAGCAAAGCACCGGTTGTCAGAAGCGTGAGTCATTTGGGTCACTGACCCAGTCTCTTTTTTTCCATTGGCTGGCCGCGAGCAGATAAGTTTCCCACTTACTCAGCCGTATCAAATATAATAAATGATCATGCTTTTGGAACTTCGGAATGATAGTGTTTACCAAAAATTCAGCCATTCGAGTGTTAAATGCAATATACAATTTATAACAAAAATAAATTAAACACAATAACTTATTAATAGGTTACTCAAACGGGATCAATAGAATTGAATATTTTTCTTCTGTGTAAAATCCCGAAGTACTTTGAAATGCTCATCATTATTCTTTAAATATTTTAGGTGGCTGTCCTGAGCTTCTTTAAAATAACTTTGTAACTTTTATTGATAATAAATAGCAATTGAAGCACATTTTTACTGTAGTGATGGCGTATATTGTGACTGCTGTGGAGTGTAATTACGACTATAATTCTACTTCCGTGGAGTTTCATTGTTTTAGATTTCAACTATGGACTAAAGGTGCGTGAAAGTGAAAGGAAAAAGTATTGTATCTATCCTATTGCTAAAAAAATTTGAAAGCCTAGCCGTGATATAGCATGATACAAGTAAGAAAAAACTTTTGAATATCCTCCCTACCCCTTATTATTACTACGTCCTCACCCGATACTTGGAAATGATAAATTAGAGCGAAAGCTTTTCGAAGCAGTTATAAGAATTCGGTGCGAAATGTTGGCTGATTTATTTTCTCTCACAGATTACGTTTTCATGTGCGTCATTGGCTTTCTAACCTGGGTATTAAAGTACACTTTTTGAATTTAGTTTCGCTCTTTGGAAGAGCGAAATATTTAAAATATTTACTTTTATGGGAATATAAATGGTTACTTTCGTTTTTCTATCTCCGACAGTGATATATATCATCACCACAAGTATTCTAACTTTTCAAAAGTAATGTGCTGCGAGTAAAGGTTCAAGTGTCAAGCATCTAATGCCTATTAAGATAATATATGGCCACGTTCATTTTCTCTTTAAGCACATTATATGAACTGAGAGTTTCCTCCATGAAAGGCAAGAGTTTTCTAGGTATCAGTTACCACAAAGTGCCTCTCAAATCCTGCAGAGAGAGATTTTTCAAGGTGTGTCGGACAATGCTACTTCCGTCTTCACTACAGCAACAGTTCAGTTAATTTTTGCGCAAGTATTTATTAACCAGTTTTTATTCACCAACGATACTATACGAACGATGAACTTAAAAAAACCTGTACATTGGATCTTATGATGAATTTTAGTCGTTGGCGGATTTTGTCTGGTTCTTCATGGTAAAATTCGTCATTAACTATACAATATCTTCAACATACGTTCATTTTACTATTCAAAGAATTAATATCCATTTTGATAGCTTGAATAGACCTTTGATAAATTGAAAGGTAACCTTGGAATTGCTATTTGAC
This sequence comes from Ischnura elegans, assembly GCF_921293095.1. Taxonomy (NCBI): domain Eukaryota; kingdom Metazoa; phylum Arthropoda; class Insecta; order Odonata; family Coenagrionidae; genus Ischnura; species Ischnura elegans. The sequence continues at coordinate 136,116,381 of NC_060247.1, read as the reverse complement.
CGCCATTGTGAACTATGGTGGTGGTTTGGGAAAATGAAGTTGTGATTTGTTTTATATTTAATGTGTAATATATGGATAGCAAATGTTTGCAAACTTCAATGCCGTATACCTAAATTTAGTCAACACAATAATGTATCAATCTTAAGAATTTGGGAAATTATAGAAAAATTTTTAGTTTGTTTATATCCTTTCCGGTAACTTTGAGAAATAGATATCATATAAACAGGTTGGTGGTGGCAGTAGGTGAGTGGCAAGAAATTCATTCAATGATCTCTCTAAGCCATGGGTGAAAACATACAAGCGCTCCCTTAACGACTTCTTCATTTCTACATTATAAAAAAAACTGCTATACTCCTCAATAATCGGGCCAGAGAAGTAATTTATCATCCTGGATATTTATATCTGAGGTTCCATATCAAATACCTTGATTAATACGAATCATTCAGGCAACTGATGATTATTGTCTAAAGCTGTAGTCAACACAGGCAGAACACATCAAGATTTCAGATGATCCGTTATGTTGAGAATCAAATGGAGATGATGGGTGTTCGTGATAGGTACGGTAATGCTTAATAACTCTCGAAATGTATGTTACTGGATTTTAAATAATGATTGCTGTGCGCAGGTTTTTAATAAATTCAAAAGAGAAGAGTTAATGACTATAGATAAGCTAGGCGAAAAACCTTCATCTCCTCCAGGGCCGCATTAAATCTAAGGAAACCCTAGAGGGAAATTGAAAAAAAAATCTTAAGTATTACATTTTAAGCAAATCGCCCCTGGAAGCGATTCCTGAATCACATCTGATAACCTGATTGATATGTGACCACCAATGAAGTGCACAGAAGGAAATACACATTTACCCTAAGTAATAATTGCAAGCATGCCTTTGAGAACTGCAGCAGGTTACAAAAAACTATAGAAAAATTGTAGGCGAATGAATAAATTACGATACTAATAGTACAGAAGGGAATCAATATTACCAAGATATGGAATATTCATGTTATTATGTATATTTTAGAACTTTAATTTTATCTCATTTGTATTTTATTATAATCTTACTACATTCAAAATCAATATTGGGAAACAATTTTTTGATGTAAATTTGATGTAATCATTTCCCTAAGGAGAAAGTCCCGAAGAGGAAGAGTGGCAGAGAAGAGAAGCCTCATGTAAACCTTGGCAAAAAGGCGTAAAAACCTAATAGGCCACACCTTGAGACATGGTCATGGTGGCCTGATGAAGACAATCGTCGAGTGAAAAGTGGATGGCAAGAACGGAAAAGGATGACCTTGAATGAAATATATGGAATAGGTGAATAAGGTTGCGAAAGAGAAGAAATACTTAGGTGTGAAAATATTAACTGATATAAGAATTGAGTGTAGACCTACGTCAAAAGAATTGTAGGAATGTCGACCAGTGGTAATGATGTAATTCTTCCTCGCCGAATTATTGGAGTGAAGTCTTATCGGGATTTCCACCGGTTTACATTGATTTGCAATGCCAGCGTTTCAACGGAAGCCTCGTCATTTGTCATTTTACCCTGATGATTTTGGACGAAGCATCTGTCGAAACGTTGGCGATATAATACAATCAGTGTGAAAACATCTAATCATCTGGTAATACCAGCACATTTTCCCAAAAGTTAAACTCTGACTTGTCTATGAGAAATCTCTTTATGACCAGCAAAGTTTAAGTAAAGTTTCCGGGTCATTTTCGGTAAGTCGGTACAAATGAATTAGATACCATTTTAAGGCGAAGGATAATATAAGCCCAGCTCGCTATATTCTCCACGTTTACAGCCGAGTAAAAAAGAAATTGTTTATTGTATAAGTCTCTCCACAATAAGAAAATCGGTCTCATTAGTTTTCCGGCTAAAATTGTTTTAGACGAATTAGATGTAAAATTTGATGTAACTCTTTTACAGTGAATTATATTCTTTAAGTCTTATCGGGTTTGTCACCGGTTCAAATCGCTGCGTATCTCCAGGGAGTTTCTCCGGAAGACTCGTGCATTGTCATTTCATCCTGATGATTGTGTCGGTCGTTGAAACGTTGTTGACAAGAAGAGACTAGACTGTGAAGATATCCCGTGTTCCACACCGGGTGATAATCTCCATCTCTCTTCCCGGAGATGAATTCTCACCCGGTGTGAAACCCGAGAAATGCCATCTTCACGAGAAAAATAGGACATTACACCAAGAAGGGAAGGATAAAGAGAAGAAAAAATATCTCATTTATACGAAGAGTCTATACAACAATATACGATGCAGACTTGAACATATATATAGTTCTATATACATATATATACTCTGTTCTTGTTTATTGTAAGTTATTGTCACATATATGTTTCATAAGGATAATGTTTCAAAAAATTATAATAGGTACTTCCTTTTTGTTTTGTGGCCTGCCTTGAATTTATTTTTAAGATGGTTGCTTCCATGCTGGTTTTTTATTTTAACCATTGATGCTACCTAAAGCTCCATTAATTTTGTGTTGTAAAAAAAGTGTTTATTAAAGGTTGGAGTAATAAATTCATTCATTCATATGTAGTACTAAGTCTGTGATTGGAGCCAATGCAAATGATACAATGTCATAACAAAAAATAGATTACCAATAAATAATTTAAAACTTTCATTGTTTAAGTTGTAAGGTATTAATGATGGAACATCATGTTGGAGTATTGGTAGAAAATGAGATTGACGAGTCTGAAAAATATAAATGCTTGCACATAGCCGAGGAATAAACCTGTCTGGTGCAGCAAAACAAAAATACCTTTTTTCTCCACTATGTTGCTATGTCTTTAAGTCTTGAAGTACATTCAACAAAATTTTTAATGATATACTTCTGGAACACCAATTTTATGTCACAAAATGGTAAACTCGATGATGGACTCATTTTAGCGATCGCACCACACTCTTTACGGAAATTTCCACGACCGAGGTCTCGTAATTTGCGGCAATAATAAGATGGTGATGAAAAAAACGAATCAACCCGAGGAGTAAGTCTCACTCATTGTCTGTGAAACAACCTGAAGGTTGGTTTGGTGAGGTAAAGGCAGAGCTCACTCCAGCCTAAGCCACAAGCGTGTGAACTTCACATATTGTGGGTAGGGGGGGCCAAGTTTTTTTTGGCTTCTTGGCCCGATGATGAATCATCCGGGCTTTGAACCCGGGACTACTCGATTAGCACACCGAGCGCTCTACCCAATAGACCACCACGCTCCCAAAATATGTATTGAATAAATGGTTTATTGATGTTCTGGGATACCCGTAAGAACTAAAGATAATATTCTCCTCAAAACACGCAAAAATTTTGAAATAATCGTGGCATAAAGACAGGAGTCATTGAATGCAATAAATCAAATCAATCAAGGCACAGATTCTTACATTTCAAAGCAACAGTGCTACGGTTTTAAATATTTGTACCATTTCCTCTTAAATGATTCGTGGGTGGAGGAGCATATTTTTGAGGGGGGCAATGAATTCCAGAACTTGGATGCTTTATACATTATAGGAGGTTAGGAACTAGCATTCAAATATACATAAGAATGTTATTGACGAATTAATTTTGTCAGCAGTACCAACAGTATAGGATATACCAACTGGGCCACCGCGCTTCTCCGAGGAGTAATTTATGATTAAAACGTCATTCATGTCCCAGGCTTATTGCAGAAAAACATGTCTTATCAAATAACTACTGAGTTTCTAAATACGATTCCGTTTATAAAATGTACATCTTTCCACGCAAATGATCTCATTTTGAACTAAAAACTGGTATATTAAGGATTGGATAAATAGAGGAAACGAAAATTGTACCGTTAACGCTGCCATTGATTTTAGCATGGGCGGTGTACAGTCCATTTGTTTAATCTTGAAAGTTGAGTCACAAGTAATATGCCAATAATTTTTAAATTAGGACTTATACGCATCTACTTTGAAGCACGACAACAACTCAAAAATCCATTTTCACTCTCGGAATCAAAATCGGATATAAATATTAATGATCAAAATTTTATATATCCGTTACTTTTCGAGGACAACCAAGTTGGGTTCCGTATTAGGAAAGGTTTTAAAGTAAATCAAATAGGCACTACTAAAGGATAGAGAGATTAAAATTATCTCCTAGCTGCTTCCTTTTAAGTACGTGTAAAACTTAAGGCGCTGCGAGGCAGCAGCCATGGAAGCAATTAATTGTTACGGTGAGTTAGATGGAGTGAAAGTTTAATTGTAAGTATGGGATGGCGAGAAATTATTGTTTCCGCTAATGGCATGCGTTTGAAGCTATCTAAACTGGAAATAGGAAGAGCAAATTCCCTCGTAAAAGATTCACTGCTCATGAATTTCACGTTTCAATGTCTTCTTATCCGGGAGAATACCATGCATCTCGCCACCCTCTGGCTAAGCGTCCCTTCTTACACCTCAATGATTCCCTCCTCTTCCCTTCTATACCACAGGACTGTCAACCAATGGAAAGTAGTGCGAATGCTTCGGAGGGGATTATCTCCTCTGTAAAAGTTTAAAAACAAGGCGCTTATCGTACCATCCACAGAGGGGAGTATAATCGCTTTCAAGCGTAACGAAGCAAATCGCTTCCCGAGCATATATAAAGGGATCAGTGCATTCGACGACACATACTCAGCACAGATCGACCAGGGATACAAGTGCTCAGAGGTATTTCCAAGACCAAGTGAAAGCATCGAATGAATATGAAAATTCAGGTGAGTATTTTAAACCAAAGTATATTAACAAAGCATCAAAATCAAAATAATATATTCAAAGAAAGCATAAGCCTTTCAATTACTTTTGGCACCCTAATAAAATAAGATATTTAAAGAGATAAATATTTGCTAATCGAATAGAATATATATCGAAAAGCTACCAAAACTTTGCATCAGTACAAGTATAATTGGAGAAATCGGTGGCCTAAAAGAAAATATAATGTGCTTAACATTGCCCTAATATCCATAACAATTGAGTTGATGTTCAATACAATTAATATTAAAATTCATAATTTTATTTACTAAAGAGTAATTATTGTTATTTCAAATCAAAATTAGGAAAAATCATTAGCAATTTATTTATTTTAAATTTCACACCACTGCGAAGAGACAAAAGACGATGTGGACCTGAACTGATATATAAGTTGTACTAAGCATTTCTTTTGGTGCTAATGCCAATAATATAATGTTTTCATAACAGACAGATTACTCATGAAAAATTGAAATTAAATAACATGCGGTAAACATTATACATCTCCATAATTGGCATTTAAAATCAAAATATTCGAAGAAAAAAAACACGACCCAGGTCAAATTCCATTCCTGTTGCCCCGTGAGGCAAGGTTAAACATAAGCACAAACGGCCAATATGTGAATTCATGATTCAAGATTTCAGTGAACGTAAGAGAATATTTACGAATGCGCAAACCACATTATAACAGGTTCAATTTCCTTATCACACATTCAAAAGAGTTGGAAGGTTGTTACACGGTGAAGATTTTCCATTCTCACATTAATGCATTAAAACTTTAAATTCTACGATCTCACGTATCTCGTAATCGGGTATTAATGGACACGTGCATTCATGAAAGCATTCCACCATGTCATACTTTATAATCGTAAAATGAAATCAAAATATAAACTTTTATCCTGTATTATTCCATCCACAGATATCAACATTACTTCTTGCGGCCGCATTCGGCATCGCATTCGCCGCAGACGCAGAGAGTGAAGGTGCTAAGACGAATCAAAAGAGGGGAATTCATGACTTGGGCTACGGAGGACACTTCGAGGGAGGATACGGAGGAGGACATTTTGGAGGAGGGTATGGAGGTGACTACCACGGCCACCACGAGGAGCACGTGAAGACGGTGACGGTTGAGAAGAAGGTTCCGTACCCAGTGCCTCATCCCTATCCCGTGGAGGTGGTGAAGCACGTCCCCTACAAAGTGGACAAGCCCGTGCCGTACGAGGTGAAGAAGCCCTACCCCGTGATCGTGAAGAAGCCGTACCCCGTGACCGTGGAGAAGCCGTATCCAGTGACCGTGGAGAAGAAGGTGCCGTACCCGGTCTATGTGCCGCACAAGGTCCCCGTGCCGCACCCATACAAGGTGTACGTGCACAAGCCAGTGCCCTACCCCGTGCACGTCCCGGTCAAGGTGCCAGTGCCGCACCCGGTCACCATCTACAAGAAAGTGCCTGTCTACGTCCACCACAAGCACCACGAGGAGATCCACCACCACGAAGGAGGCGACTACGGAGGAGGACACCACTATTAACAAAAAAAACTAGGATGAAATCATGATGTAAAGCTTTATTATTTTTTTCTGCAAATTGTTACGTTTTTTTTCTACTTTGAATAAATATAGCCATATTTTACATTAAATATGCAGTCTTTACTTCAAAACAGCAAAACACTGAATTGGAACAGGTATTGTTGTATGCAGTCTCTCGTACTGGTACACGCATGTAATTTTTACCAGGGGCGAAAGTTGACTTGAAAAAATCATTTGGCAGAACCGAAATGCGAACCACTACCTCCAAAATTTGCTCGCTAAACATGATCCTTAGTAAGAATGTGGACTAGAAACGCCTGATATTCGATACTGAACCTGATATTCGTTTTGAAGGAAAATGGGTCTGTTGTGTAATAATTACCATAACCTCAACTGGATTTCAAACGTCTCAAGTTTTGGAATCAATCATGTAAAATATGCTCAAGAAAGCATTGAATTCTACTCTATTATTTTAACTCCAAAAACTAAACTAAATTAAAAATTTTTTTAAGAATAGATTGAAAGTGTCTCTCTTAGACATTTTTTTAATTTCTTTGCAGAAGTCTTGATTGAGTATAAAAATCTTATCATTAAGTGAATTTTTCACATTCCTAAGCATTTTACTTCAGGGTGAAACACCTGGTTAGTAATTGGTGCTTGTAGCATTCCATGAATAAAATATGAGAGAGCACAGATCGATGAGTCATAAAGAAGTTCTCGGTGGTATTTACGGGAGCAAGCGAAATGATTTAATGAAAATGAAGATTCAGGCAAATTTATGAATCCAAGAAAGAATATTATTTCAGCTTCAAAATCAGAATTATGATCAAAGCAAGTATAAGCCTGGCAACTATTTTTAGCACCCAAGTTAAAATAGAATATTTCAATCGTCTAGATGACTATGGACAAGTTGTCCGTTGAAGCGTTGTTAAGAAGATGAGATTGATAAGGGGAAGAAGAAATATCTTGTTATATCAAGAGACTATAAAACATCAGGCAATGTTGATTAGATATATGCGTGGTAACAAGGGATGTGCCGATGCCAAGAATAAAATATCTTTATAATTAAGGGCGCTTGTTGTAAACGTTGTTAGGTATTACTTACAGAATATAAAGCCTTGATAGATGATTATTAAATAGAAATTTTGCATGAGTAGTAGTGTGAGGATATTTTTTATAAATGAAGAGTGTCACCACAATGAAGGAGATGTGGCAGAGGACAGCAATGATAATTAACTCCACCAGATAGAAGTTTTGCTAAGACGAACTATATATAATTATGTTGTGTGTTGACTGGCAAGATGGGGTGGAAAATATCAATATTAGTTACATGAGACATTGAAGTATTAATTACAATTGCTTTGCTTGCAAAATAATCCTGTAGATTAATACGTGTTGTTCAGGTTCCCAAAAATCGGTGTAAATATTGTAAAGTTTTATTTGACTTATGTATTTACTATTTAAATATATTTACGTAGGACTTTGCATATTCTGCTGATGCTGATTTACAATTAGTTAAAAAATTCATTTAATTTGTTTTTATGAATAGTTCGTTAACAGTTGGAACTATTAAATATATAAAAATGTTTTGGCGGTTCAATTATGGGGACTCATGTGGGTCAGACATTTTCCGCCCTGAAACGTTTTGAGCACTTGACTATCTCGCCAATGCGATCTGTCATTAATGACTAGATAGCGACTGTTTTTTCAAATGAATTCAAAGAATTCCTTTGACTTCGAATTTGAATTTCCTTTTCGAATTCGAATAAAACGAATTCGAATTTCCTTTACACATTTTCTCCTCCATTTTCATTTCATTTCCATTTTCATATTTCATTTCCATTTTCTCCAAATAGTTACCACCGGTATTAAATTAAAATGGGTCGTCAAGTAGGAGGGTAATTTAAACAGCAATTCACGGACAGATTTCTAAGATATTTCTTGACTAGATAAAATGACTAATTGATCAGTCACAAAATTAAATATATTTTCATAATGGAAAATATAAAGAATAGCAAATTACTGCTCAAACGTTTGAAAATTTATGTATTTGGAATATATAAATTACTTATATAAATTGGATAGTGAGATAAAAAATGTAGATATATCTGTGTCGATAATATGAAATTTCTCGTCTTCAAAGACTGGTAATAATACCAAAATAATGGTATAAAATAAGTAAAATAAAGCCTCCTCTAGTTTAATATAAATAAATTGAGTAAATTAATACACATTTTCTGAGAACTTGGCCAAGCAGCACTGAAGTTCACTTTCAATCAACCTAAGTGTATGACTGGGAAAAAAACACTATCCTACTTAATTGAGGTCGATGCCATTTGTCCTACCAAAGGGGATTAATGTGCTTTGTATATGCCCATCAATTACGGCAGTAAGGAATAAAATGCAGTGGTTTATAAAAATGAATTTTTAACCCGATATAAGATTTCTATCAAATATTTTAATGACTATTAAAATAAAAAAATCTGTTTTTAATTCATGTAAATGCATATGTTGCCATTTAAATCTTGAAATAATGGAATGAATTAGATATCCCTTAATTTCAATGGTGGTGAATTATATTTCCTTCTTGCACCACTTTCTCCTTAAACAATAGAAATATATGTCCTGTTTTACGCAAAATCGATAATCACTATATTTGAGGATGAAAATGTAGATATTATTTGCTCTTAACTTTAAGAAGTTGAATAAAAGGAACGGAAACGTACTTCAAATAGCAGTAGATACCACTAAAAGCGAATAAGTACTTTCTAAATACACAATATAGTGATATTATATGGTGAGATTTGATAACGGATTTAGGGCTCTGATTGACCGTACTGCGACCACCCTAGCTCCTATATAAGACGACTGATTTTTCAAAGCATGGAATGCATACTGATGCATGAGTGTATGCTTCAATGCATGAAGCATACACACTTGAATCATGAGAAGTTATCATAGATCATTTAGTTACGGATAAGAGGATTTTCACATGATCAATTAAACTAACGAATCAATGAAACGAAAAATTAACGAAACTAATTATCAAAAAAATGCAAATGCTTAAGTGTGTGAGCTATCGTTATGCTCTGAAGAAAATCTGTTTACAGCACGTGCAGAACAGCATACTATGGCTGAAGCACTTTTTATAATTAGATGCTCTCCGCAGCTAAGGCGAAATTAGTATGGATGGCAGAAGACTTTAAATTGTGCAGTGACGACGGTTTTACATGGTATGGATCTCTGTGTACAAAAACTTTTTTATACTAACCGCGTAAATTAATTGGTTTACTTAAATTACAAGTAACTACGTTAATATCACTGGAGGCTTTGGATCAATGCAACGAAAGAAATTTGTATCGATGAATTGATATAATGGCCGATAAAAATGGATGGCCAATATTTAGGCAATTGCAAAAGGTGTGATTTATATTGCTTGGAATTGACAATTGCTAAGTTGATAGCCTTACAGTGCTCTACACGCTAAGCACTCCGCCTTCATTCTTTTTAAGTTCCTGTGAACTACCTCTTCCTTCGATATAACACAGCTATCGACCAATAGAAAGCAATGTGAAGGATTCCATGGGGATTATCTCCATTAAAATTAAAAACAGAACACCATCGTTCAATTCAGAAAGCAGGGAATTCACTTTCAAGTTCAGCGGACCAAATCCATTCCCGGGGATATATATAGCGATAACTACTTTATCCGGCATTCACTCAGCTCACATCGGTCAGGAATACACTTCTTCCCAGGATTATTACCAATAGCTGTCGTGAACATCTCTTCGAAATGAAAACTCAGGTATGTAATCACTAATAAGAGTAACAACTGTGTTATAAACGTTTTTATCAACTTGGAAAAGACGCGAAACTTGGGCTGAGACATTTAGAGCTTGATCAATGGGCAATGCTGACTTCATACCTAGTAACAGCCAATACCAATCGACCGATCGATGTAGAAAATTAAAAATTAAGTAATTACACTTAAAAATTATGTTACTCATTGGAAATACTTACCATGATAAGAATTGAAGCATCTGCTTGTTAATTTCAATTAGCCCCAGCCTTCGAAAAAATTCGATTTAGGATACACGTAAAAGAACTTAAACGACTAACATTAATTAAGTTTATGATGCTTTTAAAAATGGCATTATAGCTATTATAATTAGATATTACGACAACTTTATTTTACCTTTGAGATATGTAAAAATTTTATTTGGGTGTTGATTAGAGTAGCGATAAAGTGAGGATAAATGCAACGGCGCGCCGTTAAAAAATAATGGAAAATGTAGATAAAGTACCATATTTTTGGAATATAACGTTTTTTACTGCATTAAAATCCTTCAAAAACTCTACCAGCAGTTTAACTCCGAAGTTTTTCGGGGAAAAACGAGATCGGGCGTGTTTTTGGAAAGTTGGTCATGTTTGATCCCCTGTATCTCAGTAACGGATTAGATATAGGAAAAATAACTTATTATACCGTGATCACCAACTATTTGTGAGTATATACGCCAAGTTTCAAGTCTCTATCTCAAAAAACGCAATTTTGGACTTTTGTCCACCTTTTTCCGATTTCAGACCACTGTGCGGCGGTGCATGTATAGTAAGTACTTCGAATGAGAATGTTTATGAAAAGGACGAGCTATTATTCAAATCAACAGCAGAATAATTATTTGCGAGAGCTAATAAAAAAATGGAAAGCGTATAGGGATAGTTAGACCTCGATTATGTGATTCAACAAACGCTAGCCAGTCTGTGACTGCTACATCGGATTGCCTAACGCATATTGTGGCACATACCCCCTAATAAGGCTTTTCCTTGAGGAAATTTCAATGCATATGCATTCAACATGAGGAAATTTCAATGCATTCAACATGTCATTCCTCTCTGCCAGGAAAAGAAAGATAATGCTAAAAAGAAGTGCATCGAAATTTTATCTTAATTTGTTTTTTTTTTGTCATCTGGCAAACGCAAAAATTTATCAATTCTCAAGAAGCCTTCGGACACTAATATTCCTCTGTTTTAAATATTTCAAAACCTATGGAGAATATATTACTAAGCCCAAATACCTGCCCGTTTCGGCAATAAACGGTAATAAATATAGCATTCAAGGTTTTATCGATGAAGTTTAAAGTTTGTGTAAAGAATTTTATGGTTTTACGATGAGTGAGAATTAACAACAAACATTAAGCGTAGGCAACTCGCGTGCCAACCAAAATGTCTGCCTGGGGTGGCACGCGCTCACTCTTGGGGTTTTATCGCGGGAACCACCGGTCACAATTGGAAAATATAATAGGTGCAGCATATCAGGTGTAAAATGTAACGATGGTTAGATAAAAATTAAAAATAGATAAAAAACTGAAAAATACCAGCGCCATTCATATCCGAAAAATAGCCAAAAGTGCCAAAATTTTACAACTTTGAGTGCGATGCGGCACGTTTTCCCGTTATACAATTTAAATAATATTTTACAGCATATGTTTTTACACCAATTTGGCTTAAAATGAGGGGGTGTCCCGAAATAAATTCGAAAAATCGAAAAATAAGGACCACCCTACTGTAACACGGTTACTTTATCGATCATTCGGGCATAAATGCATTTCAGCATTGTATTCTACGATGTATTTTATCTTTTGAGTAGGTCTTAATAGATGCATCTTATTCATGCGAAGAGACTATATAAAACAACAGACGATGCGGACCTGAACTGATGCATGCGTAGTACAAAGCTTGCTGTTGGTGCCTTTGTCAAAATAATTCATGAAACTCAATGAATGCGTTCCCCGAGGTCAATCACTCCAAATTCAATCAAAAGTAAACCTTTATTCCTGTATTATTCCATCCACAGATATCCGCATTACTTCTTGCGGCCGCATTCGGCATCGCATTTGCCGCTGACGTAGAGAGTGAAGGTGCCAAGACGAATCAAAAGAGGGGAATTCACGACTTGGGCTACGGAGGACACTTCGAGGGAGGATACGGAGGAGGACATTTTGGAGGAGGGTACGGAGGAGACTTCCACGGCCACCACGAGGAGGAGCACGTGAAGACGGTGACGGTTGAGAAGAAGGTTCCGTACCCAGTGCCTCATCCCTATCCCGTGGAGGTGGTGAAGCACGTCCCCTACAAAGTGGACAAGCCCGTGCCGTACGAGGTGAAGAAGCCCTATCCCGTGATCGTGAAGAAGCCGTACCCCGTGACCGTGGAGAAGCCGTATCCAGTGACCGTGGAGAAGAAGGTGCCGTACCCGGTCTATGTGCCGCACAAGGTCCCCGTGCCGCACCCATACAAGGTGTACGTGCACAAGCCAGTGCCCTACCCCGTGCACGTCCCGGTCAAGGTGCCGGTGCCGCACCCGGTCACCATCTACAAGAAAGTGCCTGTCTACGTCCACCACAAGCACCACGAGGAGGTCCACCACCACGAAGGCGGCGGCTACGGTGGAGGACACCACTATTAACAAAAAAACACCATGATGAAATCATGATGAAAAGCTTTAATAATTTTATCTGTAAATTGTTACGTTTTGTTTTTTTTACTTTAAATAAAGTTTGGAGTATTTAACCGTAGACGCTTAATTTTGTACTTTGCTTTAAGAATCCGCAGCACTGAATTATTCAGGTATCTACGTTTATGGTGCGTTGTGCGGGTATAAATTATATTTACTTGGGGAAAAGTTTATTGGAAGAAATCATTGGGAGAGCCGAAATTCGAAACTAAAACGTTATCTAGGAAAGTCGCTCAGTGGGTAAAGAAGGTAATGTGAACTAGAAACGCTGACAGCGGAACACTCAACTGGATATGTCTTGAAGGAAGAAGCTTGATGGTGCAGCTATTACCATTCCGCCAACTGGGATGAAAGCTTCTGAGTTTTTGGTGGTAATCATTTACAATATGCTCGAAGAACCATACAATCTACTCAATTATTTTAAATATATTTTTTCTTATACAACACATGTAATATTTAACAGTGGGGCACTCATTTATTTTAAATACTCTCTTGAAGTCATGATTATTTTTTTCAAGTGGAACAATTTCAACTTGTCATGAAGTGACTTTTTCACATTCTATGAAATACATATTACTTCGGGGTAAAACACCTGGTAGGCCATGTTAACGCTATTGGTAATATTCAACAATCAATAAAAAATATAGCACAGGGATGCACAAGTGATTCTTGGTGAGCAAGTGATAGTATCGAAAGAAAATGAAAAACAGGCGAGTTTCAGAAGCCAGAATAGCATAATAGCGCAGCATCAAAAACAAAATACATTCAAAATAAGCATAAACCTTCCGATTTATATTGGCACAATAATCAAATAAGACATATAAGTCGTCTATATGACTATGGACGAGTCATCCGTTCAGAATTGGAAAGAGGAAGATATTAATAAGGCGAAGAAGAAACATTTTATTTATGCCCAGAGACTATAAAACAACAGCACACGATGCAGGCTTCAACTGATGTATGCCTGGTATTATGCATTTCGTTGGTGCCCAAAATAAAATATCGTAACAATAAAGAGATTACCCATGCATAATAAAAAACGCATGTTTTTAAACCAAAAGGTGTAAATGACAAAGCTTTTAATGCGCTTGATACACAAATAGAAGAGCTCTCGTGGTGGCATTGAAATTTTGCTAGAGCGCAAGCATGGAGATATGCTTGAAGCAGAAAGAGATTATAAAGGGGGATACGGCGCAAGACACCGCTGATAATTGATACAATCATGAGGATATCTTTCTGAGAAGAACAATTTATTTATGCTGTATGATATGTGGCACCATTGGGTGGCAGATAAACATTAACAATTAACGACCCACCGAGTCGACATCGACTGAACGACCGACACATAGTGTCATTATCAAGGTAATCCAACAAAAACTTTCTCGGCATATATACCCAGGCCAAGGCAGGAGGTGGGGGCATATGGAATTGGAGTGAGGGGAGTGGGAGGGGGAAACAGTTTGGGTGAACAAATGAGTGAAGGCCGAAACCAGAAGACATGCAACAAGAGGGGCGTGAAGGTTTTGACGTCATGGGGAAGCTGAACTTTAACAAAGGTGAGTCAGTACAAAATAATGCACCATTACAAAATCCATCCGAGCCTTTGGCAATTTTAATTTTTCCATAAAATCTAATTTAAGCCTTTTTCCAATACAATGTAAAATATCTACCTAATTCAAATATGCTAAAATGGTTATTCAGGCATTAATGATTAGCCAAACAAGATTTTCCGTCATTATATTCCTTCATAAGTGACTCTGAAATATTTATTACAATTGCTCTGCTTGCAATATTAATCTGCAAATTGTTAAGTTTTGTTAATTTTCACAAAATGCAGTGGAACAATGTTATAGTATTACTTCAATAATACATATGTGACTTAAAACTTTTCCGACGACTTTATATAGTGTCGTTAATGATTTTAGATTAATTTAAAAATATCATTCATTTATTTGTTTTTATGAATAATTAGATAGTACCCATTTATATTTTAAAAAAATGTATGGAATACAATGACGAGCCTTTTACAAGGCACTGTATGGGTCAGAAATTTTCTACCCTCAAATGCTTTAGAGCGTAAATATCTCTTGGAAGCGATCAGCCGTAATTGACTGGACGACGAAGGTGTGCTCAGAAGGATTCCCTACCTTTCTCCCGAATCGTTTTTTCCGACGACCTTTTTCCCGAATTTTTTTTTCCGAATCCATTTTTCCCGAATAACCTTTTTCCCGAAAGCTTTTTTCCCGAAACCCTTTTCTCCGAAACATTTTTTACCGAACACCTAATTTCCCGATTGTATAAAAAACAAGCTATTTATCGTAAAAATCAACAAGTGGGACTCCAAGTCCCTTACAATGACCCAACAGATAGAACCCTCAAAACGACAGTTCATATGATGGCAGCTTTAGCGTTTGTTCCAGTTGAAGACGTTGAAACAACTTTCGAGCTTCTAAGAAAGTACGCGGATAAAAATATTCCCAGACTTGAGCCAATTATGAAATATTTTCAAGAAACATGCGTTATTGGCGTAAAAGCTGTTGGCAGACGACACGCGACATGCACGAGAGGCTGAAATCGGTTGTAGAAGAATATGAAGATTACAAGAACGATGGGAATTTTCTTGAATTTCTTAGAGCTATCGCGCACAATATAGTTTTATAAAAAAATGATGTATCTTGTGTATGAATATATTTGGTTATGAAAAATATGAACTCATTTTTATACAATCGGGAAATAAGGTGTTCGGTAAAAAATGTTTCGGAGAAAAGGGTTTCGGGAAAAAAGCTTTCGGGAAAGAGGACGCGTTACGATTCGGGAAATAATTCTTTCGGGAAAAAGGTCGTCGGAAAAAACGATTCGGGAAAACGGTCGGGTACCGCTCAGAAGAATTGGGTAGTTTCCTTCATCAAAGAAAACGAAAGGCATTGATTGCCATTCGTTACCCACCATTAGTGTGTTCATAATATACAAATTATTTGGTTTTAGAAATCACAGTTTAGACGAATGGGATAGTCAATTTTAACCTCATTTGAAAAAAGCCAGATTGGCGCCCATGCGATTCCACTCCACGTGACGTCACAGGGACCTAGTTTCTATACGAGTAGATAGGAGTTTTACATCGTCTGAGGTTACCAATACATGCATGAGGCACAGAACTCAGGGAAATATGTCTTAATAATCACCTATTAAACCTGCCCATGGTCGGAAAGTTTCCTTCGCTTGATAAGGTATTAATATTCCTTATTTAAGCCAAGCGCTACCAGATAGCAGGGTACTCTGCTACCTGCTAGCATCCTGCGTCGTATCAGCGCTCAAAGCCTCGCACCAAGGTCACCTCACTTGCGGCAGCGGGAACCAGAACGACGTCATACGGAGTTTTCGCAGCATTCATTCTTAGCCGTCTCGTTTTCATGCGCTTGAAAAATTTCACTTTTCATTTAATGGCGAAAAATTGATATCGCCGTTAAAAAATCTGAAAGCGTGAAATACGTACTCCCGGAGTAATAATCTTTCGATTTAGGCAATAAAAAATAATAGGAAAGCACCCTATTGAAGAAAGAAGACAAATTTATTCTCAACACACTCTACATGCGTCGATAATAGTTAATGTCTATTCACTCAAATATCCCTCAGCTATTGCTTAACATGACCTAAGTTAAGAAATTGTATTAATTAATGGTAGTGGTATAAATTTATAAATAATGTCAAAATATTATGAATTATCCAAATGAAAGCATTTAATAATGCAGAATTAAATTTTTTTTAATAGCGAAAAAAACATAATTGGGTAGTAAGAAAACATAATATATATTCTCGTCCCAAAAACAAGATCCCTCGTCTTAAAAGACTGATTGATGAAAATACCGTGGACGTGTGTTTCTTTGGCCCAAACTGAGAAAGAGATACAACGTACTCTGGTTATCTTATGGGAACAGTTTTTCAAAAGATTCCAGCAGTTTTCACTAGGCTGCAGCATCAAATGTTAGTGGTGTATTCCTATCATTTCATTGTTCACCACTTGGATCAGCACCAGTGGTTTTCTATTCTTTGGGCAACCACGTGTTATTCTGTGCTCTGACACCTATGATTGTGAATACTGGTCTACCTCTGCTACTAGACTGGTAAGTATCTATTTTGGAGCACAATTTAATATTTAAGGCATTATCATAGATGAACTTTTAAATATTACTAAGGGTTTTCTGTAAAAAAATCATAATACGAGGTTCGTTTAATAAGTCTATAGAAAAAGGTATAAAAACAAATTACAATGGGCCAAATTTTAATTTTTTTCATGATAGTCTCATTTCTGCTCTATACATTTTTGTAAGCATTTTTCCAAGTATTTTAAGCCGTCCAAAAAGCAGTATCGGGACATCCTCAAAATAGCCATTAGTTTGGGTGATGACCTCAGACGTAAATCTTTATCTGTCAAGCTATATATTCAGGTTTTGAGATTAGAAAAAGTCACTGTAGGCCAATTCTAGTGAGTTGTGTAATAATTGAATCCTTAATTCCGTAATTTTGACTATTGCAACTGAACTGGAGTACAACCGTACATTGCCTTGTTGAAGGAAGAGCATTTTCTGTTTCAAATAAGGACGCTTTTCTTGATTTCTACCATCGACCGGTCCAATAGCGATGCATAATACTCTCCTTCTATAGTTTTTCTCTTTTTCCAAGTGATCGACGTAGATTATTCCGCACCCATCCGAATTTATTGCTGCCATGACCAAACCGGCCCATATCATCTTCTTTGACTGCTTTGGAGACCGTTCATCCGCAAAATGCCATTGTTTTACCTCTTCTTTTGTCTCTGTAATGTAGTGATGAATCCATATTTCATCAAAAGTTATGTAACGATGTGAAAAATCCTCAGGATTGCGAAGTAAAAGCGCCGAAAGAGCCTTTGAGTTGACCATATGATTGAGTATATTCTCCACCGTGAGCAAACGCGGCAGCGATCTTGCCAAGATTTTTTTCACACCTAAATTTTCCTGCAAAATGAAAGCAATTGTGCATTGCGATATGCCTGTCGCCTAACCTATATCGCACACTTTGCTTCATCTATCACGTAAAATCGTACCGTGGATTTCGCCAATCATTTCGGGGGTGTACACTTCCTCAAGGCATCCGGGACGATGCTCATTTTTTTGAATGTACGGCCTAGTTTAAATAAACCAAATTGTAAATAGTTCCAAACAAAATAGCAGATGTTCCATGGACACTATGCACCTCAGCTTTGATTTCCTTCAGAGTGAACGCTTTCATTAACAAGTGTTTGATCACCATACGAAACCCCCTTTTATGGATTGTTATAAACAAGTGAAAGTTGTTCACTACAATAGTAACAACGATGAAAGTATGGCAGTGATACAGCTGAAACTCTGACAGCACACTATCCACGAGTGGTGTTCTCTGGTTAACATAAAATTTTGATACTAAGAGAGCAATTTATAGGAAATTCTAGTGACTTATTGAACGACCCTCGTAGCACCAGGTTTCGTAACCTCAAAGTTAAGACCTAATTTTTCCCAGCTTTTTTCTTGGACAAGGTGGGTTGTACTTTTGCAAACCTCGTTTTCCCCCAAACAAAAATCCTTCAAATGCATGAGGTGTTCTTTTTTTCTAAGTCAACGTAGGTAGTAGGTCTACATTTCAGATTTTCTGTATTATATCTGTTCTGTTTTTAGATGTAGTTTCTTAGCTCCAGTCCTATAGCTGGCAAAACAACAGAATAAAAGTATCGAAACTTATGCCAAGGGATATCGTTTAAAATATCATTAGGTTTATAAATATGTCGTCGTATATATTTATTTATAAAAATGAAACAAGAGAAACGGTGAGCGGCATGCTTCGTCTGTTAGGGTCGCAGGCTAAGCTGCGTACTGGTATTAAATTGTCATAGAAAAGGATGTAAAAAACGTAGATCATTTAATTCGAATATTAAAAAATTGATAGAGGTGGATGGATTCGATTATTTGGAAAGCAAGATAACAGTGACGGGAGAAGTAAGAAAGAAATTATCAGAGGAATAGCTCAGGCGAAGAGAGCATTCCAACAAAAGAGAGACCTTCTTACAGCGGGAAACTTAAATATGGAAGTAAAGAAACAATTTATAAGAACCTACATTTGGAGTATGCTCCTATACGAAAGTGAGGCATGGACAATGTCTGCAGCGGAGAAAGCAAGGATAGAGGCCTTCGAAATGTGGTGCTACAGAAGAATGATGAAGATCAAATGGATCGACCGAGTTAGTAACGAGGAAGTCCTAAGAAGAGTAGGAGAGAAGAGAAGCCTCATGAAAACCTTAACAAGAAGACGGAACAACCTTATAGGCCACATCTTGAGACATGATGGCCTGATGAAGACAATCGTCGAAGGGCAAGTGGTAGGCAAGAATGGAAAAGGAAGACCTCGAACAAAATATATGGAACAAGTAAAGAAAGATGTGAAAGAGAAGAAATACGTAGATGTGAAAAGACTAGCTGATAGGAGAACTGAGTGGAGAGCTGCGTCAAACCAATCTTACAGTTGTTGACCAGTGATGATGATGATTTTAAAAATAGGCAAAAAATAAAAATAAGACAACACTAATTTTTAAAAATCACTTACTTTAAAACAAATACGTTTAGCTTAAACTGCCACTAATATGTATTTTTATATAAAATTCATTGATTTCCTCTTGATTCCAGGTCTTAGCTTTTCTTACAATGCTTTTAAGTGGGTAAAATCACCTAGGGCAAAAGTAACCCTCAAGGGTAATATTGACCAAGGTAAAAAAATAAATTTTAATGAATTAGATTTTTCCTTCTCGTCATGTCCTCTATTGCATAATGATCTTACTTTCTTGGAGTATAGCCCAAATAATTCAAAAGTGATTTGCCTACGTTTCGGTTTATTTTAAAGCGTCCTGGGGGTTTCAATATATTCTAAGGTTCCTCTTGTATTCCTGCTTAAATTTTCCATTCTCAACGCTCAATATTAAGCCATAACCCATTTTTTGAGCGTCATTATATTCCACGCATTAAAAAATATAAATAGGCGCTATCTTATTATTCACAAAAACAAATAAATTAATGATACTTTTAAATTAATTTATAATCAGTAACGACACTATACAAAGTCGTCGGAAATTTTTTTGAGTCATATATGTATTATTGAAGTAATACTATAACATTTTCCACTGCATTTTGTGAAAATTAACAAAACTTAACTATTTACAGATTAATATTGCAAGCAGAGCAATTGTAATAAATAATTCAGAGCCACTTATGAAGGAATATAATGACGGAAAATCTTGTTTTGCTATTCATTAATGCCTGAATAACCATTTTAGCAATTTTGACATAGGTAGATATTTTACATTGTATTGACAAAGGGCTTAACCCGGTAACGCCTAAATTAACTATTTCATCCCAACTTTTTCGTAATATTCAATTGTAAAATCTGATTGATTAGATGCAAATTAATACTTTTATTACTAATAGTCTTGAAGATACGGCCTGGTACATGTGGTACTGCTAGGTCCATAAGGGGTCAAAAATCGAAATTAAATAGGCGTTAGTAATTTCACAGTTTAATGCAAGAAACGTTTACAAAATTTCAATTTTGAAAAACGTAATTATAAATATGCTTATTAGTTTCAAATACTCAAAATCCCGAACAAATTACAATAGATAACAAAAAAAAGTTCGTTTAGTTTTGCACTACCAGCTGGTACCATATGGTACCGCTAGGCGTTAACGGGTTAAATTAAATTTTATGGAAAAAATTGAAATTGCCAATAGCCCGCATGGACTTGGTAATGATTTGTACTGACTCACCTTTGTTGCTTCAATATTTTCAAAGGTTCCTCTTGTATACCTGCTTAAACTTTCCAATCTCGACGCTCAAAATCAAGATATAAATCATTTTTTGAACGTCGAGAATGGAAAATTTAAGCAGGAATACAATAGAAACCTTAGAACATATTGAAGCCCCCGGGACGCTTTAAAATAAACCGAAGCGTAGGCAAATCACTTTTGAATTGTTTGGTCTAAACTCCAAGAAATTAAGATCATTATTTTAAATAACTAAAATAAAAAAAAGAAATTGATAACTGTTCAGATACGGTACTAGAGAAAGTCTATAGTATGGGTTATATTGTTCTAAAGGCCTAAAAGAGTAGAATAGAAAAAAGAGAGTATCTTAAAAAAAAGTCTTGAAAGTTGGCCAAAGTAACCCATATCTACGGCACCGAAATTAATGTTTAAAATGAGTAAAACATATTAAGCTCACTCTAATTTAATATAAATGCACCGATAAAAGCGATAAAAATTCTGAGATCTCGTTCAAACAGAAGATATGCTAACATGCTTCGGTGCACTTACAATTTACCTTATTGTATGACTGAGATAAAAACCACCAAACTTATTCGAGGCTGATGGTATTCTACCTTGAGTCCTAAGTGGATTAATATGCTTCGCATACGCCCTTCAATAGTTTCGGCAAATTATAAAATTTCAGCAATTTAGAAAATAAATTCTCAACCTGATAAAAACTTTCTATCAAATATTTTAAGGGAGCGCCCTAGTGTTTGAATTTCCCAGTGAAATGACTCATAAAACCCTCAAGCCGCAGCACAGGGATATGGACACCGAAGCGCCTAGGGGGAGAAAAAGGGAGGGAGGGAGAGGCAACTCCCCTCCCAACTTCGCCTTCAACAGCTCACGAGGAGAAATTTGATACGATAAATTTGATACAGGTCGCCGATATAGGGGTCTAAGTCACAGTTGATATGTGATACCTAGATGGTGGTGAGTTAAGTTCTACATTGAATAAACATAGTGTGTTCCTCACTAAGGAGCTGAAAAAATAGACCTACGAATGCGAAGGTCTTTTGGAGCTTACACCTTTGAAATTGCCGGCGATGGTATCTTCATTATGTTAGCAGGCATTACGTCAAAATCACCTCATCTATAGCAACTGAAGTATTGAATTGTAGTTGATTTTGATGGAATAGACAGTCTGTTTAAGCAATGAAGATATCATCGCTGGCAGTTTTCGAAACGGAGTGGAAAAATGGGTGGCATACGAAAAATGGTGAGGTTTCTCATTTGATATATTCGTGAAATATATTCAACAAACGTAATGAATTATGCATAAAATGTAACAATAAATTGCTGTGGAAGGCCGAAAATTGCGTTTCAAAAAATAATAAAAAAGATAACAAAGTTGAGGAGAAAAATGTAAACACTTCAAGAGCACTTAGAACCCCTCTCAATAAGAATATGTGCTGCTTTCAAAAGTTAAATGTGTACGTAAAAACTGATCGTTTAATGCTATTTAGGCGACTGCCTATTCTAATCCCACGTCATTTGCAATTATTCATGCGGCAGCTTACATATTTGCCGTCAAATTTCTAGCAAAACTGACTCCATGTAAAGCATATATAATCATTTGAAATAATCCTGAAATTTAGCGAAACTTTTGGTATAAATTTATAACTTATTTGGAATACATTCATTTAAACAGCTTCCATCACAGCACAACGGCTTTTTAATTTGGTTTGACCAGAACACATTTAATTTATAGGAAATAACAAAGCGTGAAAAAACTAATGGAAAAGTAAACAGAAATAACAGATTCACTGGGAATCAAGGATATTTAGAGTGGGTAGAGGGGGGTATTAGCAGAGCCGGATTAAAGGAATTCCAAGTGAAGAAAGGTCGGATTAAAAAAATATTTCTAAGGTAAATAATCCGATGACGAACAATTGCGAATGTTCTTTCGCTCGAGAAAATGACACACACTGGAGTTATCGTTACCTATAAGTCTGCGATACTTTAAATTAAACCTTATTACGCTGTTTTTTAATCCTTTGACAACGATATCTGCTTATTGTATATGCAGTTGAGAAATATATTTGAAAAATGAGGGGGGCCAGAGTTTCCCTCACCTATTGAGTTTGCCTACCAATGTGTCGCAGTTAACCTCGCTTGGGCTGAGAGAGTCAGCAGGGGTCGGCATGGCCACCTCACTATTTTGCAGGGCCTTGACTTTTTGCCCATTCTGCCGCCCCTATCTCTCAACAAAAAAATACGAAAATGAATGCTTTTACATACACTAGCAATTATTTAAAAAACTGTTCTGCGGTTTCCAAGGAAATACTCTATAGTTGCAATTAGAGAAAACTTCGTTTCCCCGAGCAAAAATGGTAATTTTACTGAAAAATAATATTCGAGAAAAACTGAATGCAATTACATAAAACTGCATTAAGTTCAACAGATTCAGGCCTCAATTGGTGGAAGATAGACATATTTATTTAAATATGAAACTGCATTCATTCACACACGTGGCTGGGAGTAGTGGCTTAGCCAGGGGGGGGGGTCCGGACCCCCCCCCCCGAAACATAAAAGCACAATTATTTTCCTTAAAAAAAAAAAAGAAAACAAATTATTGAAAAATAATCAATTTAAAAAGTATTTTTTTAACAAATGAAGTTTTTTCGATTGTGAAAAGTGTTCAAATTATTTTAAAACCCCATTAAAAAGTACCCTATTTTTTAAAAATTCCCCCCCTGGTTTTGGACCCCCCCGAACGAAATTCCTGGCTACGCCACTGGCTGGGAGAATGTTTAGTAAATAAATTTAGTAAAATCGATTTATAAAAGCAAATGAAAGAACACCTGCATCGGCCCTCATGCTTTTCTGATGGGTTTACCTAAATAGGAATCCATTTGCCCTCCGATGATCAATTCTTATCCCTTACTTAAGGGCGTGTAAACTCGTGATATAAGTGGGGGCATGAAGTCTTTCCATATGCCATTCAAATTTTTCGCACTTTCGCGATTTTTTTCTTAATTGTAATTTGCTTGTAATTTGCTCCTTACTGAATGAGAATTCAACATCGTGATCATGTATCATCACCGCTTGATCTGCTCAAATTTCGTTTGGATCCACTCATTACCCCTCTTATTTAAGCTTGACTTTATTTTCTTATCCTGTACAACTCAAATATTCCTTATTGGCATTTTAATCGTTTTTTGATGACCTGTATATCCACATTCTTCAAAACCCCTGCTCCTCTTCATTTCGTCCATAAATTTCAAAGACTTTCATGCCACTTATTCCAGTTTCACATTTAAATGGTTAAGCTAATCATTTTTATAATTGAGTTATGAATTCCCAGCACTGAAAGAACGGATTGAGTTAAATAAAATAAACGAGCATATTTTGAATAGCTGCAACATTCTCATCATGTGGAATGAGGTATCTGCGGCGTTAATTACATAGTTAATGACTTCCTATTGTGTCAAATGCCTAAGTTATCGTTACATCAATTGTTGAAAGAAATTTGTTTGATATTATTTATAAAAAAATGTAAAAAAGTATCTCAAATAGGTGTATCTCAATAAGTATAATAGGTGAAGTAGTTTCTAAAATTAGACTTTGGTCGTAGCTAAGGTGAAATGAGTATAGCTGGCGGAAAACTTGAAATAAAGCAGTGACGATACTTTCAAACGGTATGGTTCTCCGTGGGCAGAAATGCATTTTAAACAGGCTGTAAATATAAGTTGGCTTAATGCAGTGATACTGCACAATGATTATATCATAGGAACAATATGTGTAGGCTTCGGGTCATTACAATGAAGGAAAATAATGTCGATGAATTGGCATAATGGTAGATTTAAATGTAAGTAGGGCCAATATTTAGGCGATTGTATAAGGTGTCCTATCTATGGCTAGGAATTTACAACTGCGAATTTGGTAGCCTGCAGCGCGCTACACGCTAGGTACTGCGCCCATATTCCTCCATAGTACTGTAAACTACAATTTCCTTATACATGACACAACTGTCAACCAATGGAAAGTCATGTGAGGGTTGCTGAAGAAGATTATCTCCATTAAAATTAAAAGCAGAACGCCACTGTTCCATCCACCAAGGAGGGGATTCACTTTCAAGTTCAGCGGACCAAATCCATTCCGAAGCATATATATGGGGAATACTACCTTATCCGTCAAGCACTCAGCTCACATCGGTCTGGAATACACGTCTTCCCAGGATTATTTCCAAGAGCTGTTGTGAACATCTCTCCGAAATGAAAACCCAGGTACGTTCTGGAGTAATTTTTATTTTAATTGATCAGAAGAGTAATTTAATAGTTTTTGGGACCAATTTAGGTGACAAAATCATGTGTAGGTTTCTGGAAAAACTGCGTTCATAGTAAATACTATGTAATAAATGTCTTACTCAACTTGTAAATAATGCCTAATTGGGGTCGAAATATTCATGGCAGAGTTATAGGGTTATGCTTACTTCACAATAATTAACGGAAAAATCGATAGAACAAAGTAAAAAAACGATTAACACTATGGGGAGAAAAATTGAAATTACATATTGGAAAAATATTTAAAAAACTATAAATTCTTTTTATTTCCAACATGCATTTTCCATCTGCTTTTTCTTATAAATTTCGTCCAGCTATCCAAAAAATTCGATTGATGATTGATTATACATGCCCCATCGAAAAGAACATAAGCGAATAATAAGAAAAAAAAATATTTGGTAGCATTATAAATGCTTGCTCATCCGTGATATCAACTCTATAACTTTTACGAAGTGGAAAAAGTTCTATTAGGGTGGAAATACATTGGCGATTAAGTGAGAATGACTGCAATGGTGGTAATGCGAAATAACTAATTAAAATGAAAGTGTTTATGAAAAGTACGAACTACAACTCAAATCAGCAAAAGAATAAATATTTGCGAGAATCATTTAAACAAAATGAAAAAACTTGATAGATAATCGTAATTGGACCTCTATTTTGTGAATTAACAAACACTAGCCGGTCTATGACTGTTTCATCGGTAGATCTATTCATCAAACTCAATGAATGCGTTTCTCGAGTCAAATCTATCCATAAAGAAACAAAAGAAAATTATTAATCCTGTATTATTCCATCCACAGATATCCATATTACTTCTTGCGGCCGCATTCGGCATCGCATTCGCCGCAGACGCAGAGAGTGAAGGTGCTAAGACGAATCAAAAGAGGGGAATTCACGACTTGGGCTACGGAGGTCACTTCGAGGGAGAATACGGAGGAGGACATATTGGAGGAGGATACGGAGGAGGACATTTTGGAGGAGGGTACGGAGGCGACTACCACGGCCACCACGAGGAGCACGTGAAGACGGTGACGGTTGAGAAGAAGGTTCCGTACCCAGTGCCTCAGCCCTATCCCGTGGAGGTGGTGAAGCACGTCCCCTACAAGGTGGACAAGCCCGTGCCGTACGAGGTGAAGAAGCCCTACCCCGTGGTCGTGAAGAAGCCGTACCCCGTGACCGTGGAGAAGCCGTATCCAGTGACCGTGGAGAAGAAGGTGCCGTACCCGGTCTATGTGCCGCACAAGGTCCCCGTGCCGCACCCATACAAGGTGTACGTGCACAAGCCAGTGCCCTACCCCGTGCACGTCCAGGTCAAGGTGCCGGTGCCGCACCCGGTCACCATCTACAAGAAAGTTCCCGTCTACGTCCACCACAAGCACCACGAGGAGATCCACCACCACGAAGGAGGCGACTACGGCGGAGGACACCACTATTAACAAACATCACTGGGATGAAATAATTGACCATATTCGTGCATGAAAAAACTTTTACTTATTTTAAATGCTAATTGTTACGTTTTGTTTTTTTACTATAAATAAATTTTGCAATATTTTAGTTTAAATATTTAATTTTTGCTTCAAGAATCCAAATAATTGAATGAAAAATTTATGTTTGTACTCGATATCTATGGGCATAAGTTATATTCGAAAGGAGCAAAATTTGACTTGAAAAAGTTATTTTGGAGAGCCGAAATTGAAATATAAATCGTTATCCCCGAATGTCGCTCAGTAAATACGACCTCTGTTTCTGAACTGGAATGTTGACTAGGAACGCCAGGAGTGGGAAACTCTGAAGGAAGATGTCTTGATGGTACAGCTCTTAGCGTACCCTCAACTGAAGTGACGTCTTCTCAATTTTTTGGATTTAATCATATAAAATATACTGAAAAAACAATTGCATTATTCTATTAAATTTAAATTTTTTCTTGTGGAAGACACTTTGAGCCGCTTCAAAACTTGTCTATAGCACACTTACATAGGAATGGGGCGGAATGGGTGTGAACATGAATTGCAAAACAAATTAAATGTGACACAAAAGAAAAAATGTAACTGTTAATTCTTGTCTTTTAATTTGAATGAATTTTTAGGTGCAGTGCACTTTTACTCAGTCTTCTTTGAATCCTAATCACAACATTCACTCACAAGTACAGAATCATCTTATTCACTTATCCACTATTGCACAAGAGTTGTGAGCGAATTTCTTACAAATGGAACAAGCGACCCGGACTTCAACTGATTTGGAATGAAAATCGAGTAGAGGTATAGACATAGTTGTCTCATGGCATCATTCTTTCTCCATTTTTTCTTACCTCCCCGTTCCGCCCCACCTGTTCTGCCCCAAGAGCACGTTTACGCTTACCTAGGAAATGACGCCCGAAAATGACGTACATATATTCCGAGATTCAATCATACGAAACTAACACTAATTGGACGTACTACTTCAAACACATACCAAGAATTACTGTCATTGAAACTCTTGAGTAAGACGTACCATCTATACAAAATCATCCAAAGTTAGAGGACGACGGATAAAATTCACACAACTCACAGTTCACAAGTTAACAATAAACTAATTAAATCAACATGGCTGCTGATGATGAACAATAGCAGCTTAATCTATTTCGAATACTCTCTGATAGTAGACAGCCCTTCTTCGTCGCAAAAAAACCCAAACACCGTTCTAACCCGTGTTCCCTATTTTCGAGTACAAAAAACGAGACTTCTCGTCTTCAAAGGCTGGTAACAATACAGAAATAACTGAAAGAAATAAGCATGATGTATCAAGCTCCCCTTAAGTTAAAAAAAATACCCGCACTGATTAAGCTGATAAACATTATCTGAGATTTCGGCAAATAATTATGCTAACATACTTCAGAGCACTTTCAATTATCCTTTATGTATCACTGAGAAAAAAATTACCTAACTTACTTGAAGTAACCTGCCTTTAATTCTATGTGGATTAATATGCTTTGCATTAGCCTTTCAAGAAATTGAGCAAAGAAAATATTGCAGTAATCAAGAAAAATAAATTCAGAATCCGATGAAGTCATAATATCTAATGTTTAAAAACATTTTCGTAAAATATTGAATTTTTGTGAAGAAAAAAGTTCTCCTATCACTGAGTATCGAATCCAGCTAACCTTGAAAATCATGATAAGCGACGCAAATCCACGAGTGTAATTGTTATTAAAGATGCAATTAAGAAAAATGAGGCTACAAAGTAAACAAGTACAGGTTTTCAAATACTGATATCAGAGGTGATTTTAGAATTGCAGCGGTGAAATATGATGATACAGTTGAAAATTATATCATTTTTATTTTCATTTAGTTTTACAGATGAATTATCCAGCAAGCATAAAAAATTCTTATCCCTTACAAAATCGCGTCACTATTTCCATGGAAGTGGGAGCAGGAAGTCTTTCTCATACCCCATCAGAGTTTTTTACACTCCCGCCAAATTATTTTCTTTTGCACTGCTATTTTTCAAACAATATACTTCAAATGTGAGTGTTCATTATGCGTTTTGCATTACTACTTTTGCTGCTTAAATTTCATTCTGACACACTCATTCCCTCTTTTAGTTAAAAATCTCTTTATTATCTTCCCCTGTGGACCTCGGCCATTTGTTTCTAGCCAATATAGTGAATCCGTCTACTTATTGATCGGTGCTTGAAGAATTGTAATATTATTATGTTTAAAAATCAGGGCTCCATTCGATTTCTTCCGTATTTTTAAAATATTTGAATGTGAATAATTCCAGTTGCATATATAAATGATTAAGCCAACAATTTTCCCAAAGAAATATTTAATCCCGAAATTAGGTGAACTTAATGAATTAGATAAATAAGCAAGAATTGTTTTCCAATATTACTATACCAAAATATTTACGAAATATTCGCCTATTCAGTTTGACCCCTTCGTTGTTTCAGTTTGTTTCGACCCCTACATTATAACTGCCTGAAGTCGCGAGAAAGTAACTCATAAATAAATCTCCGATTGTTGAGTTAGCAAAAATAGAGCCAGTTTTTGCCTTAACCATCAAAGAAGATGGTGGTTCACGATGAAAATAAATTTTAACGTATTTAGGTCAAAATGTATGTTTTTTATTCAATATATTCAAAAATGTACATGGCTACGTATCAATTTACATGGATTTAAAACGGAAATTTATTAAATTAGAAGTAAATAAACCATGTAAAAGTGAAAAGATAAATGTCATTTTTATTTGGTGAAATTTAAATTTCAATCAATGCAGAAAAGGTTAAAACAAAGTGCTGAGTTAGTTGACACCATGGAGAAATGATAGGACTAGGGAACGCCAATGATACCTGCGAACATGAATCTCGAATCCAGCTAACCTTGAAAATGATAAAAAGCGAAGCCGATGGGTGAGTGTAATTGTTATTAAAGATGAAATTAAGAAAATTGAGACCAGGGGCCAGAGCTTGCCTCTCCTCTCGAGTGTACCTATCTATGTGTCGCAGTTGCTCTCGCGTAGGCTGTGAGAGAAGAGTCATCATTGGACCAAATTTAGAACCCAAAGTTCACTCAGAACTAATTTCCGTAACATACAGTGTAAGTCTGCAAATTAATGCAGTCACGGCATTTATTGTAAACAAAATAAAAATTACATTATAATATCTTCTTTTGATAGTTACTTACTGATTCCCTTTCAGTAAATGGCATCGTACATATGCTAGGTTTCACTACTCCATGAGCGGAGATACGGAAGCAGTAACGTTTCTCCATTAATCAATAAAAGGAAAGTTTTTGAACATTGGATTTAGCCTTCTATAAACTCTCACGCACTCTTGGTGTGAAAACAGACTCCGATGAATCATTTTGTTACGAAATGTAAGATTTTTATATGATCATTGAATCGGAATAAGCTGGGCTCACCCTGCTACATAGGAAGGAAAAATCATAAATTCAAAATTTAGTTAAAAAAACAGAAATCAGACATTTGGAAAAAATCCTTCCTACATAGAGGAATAAAGGAGTGGAACGACCTACCTGAAGTTATTTTTAAGGCCTTCCCCGCAAATGCGACATTTTTTAGGAAGAAGTGCTCATCACTTATTGGTTAATTACATAGTGATTTATTTGGGAGTGTGTGACATGGGGTTAGTTGGGTAAATGTTCATTTCTTAGTTGTACGATATTAGAGTTAATGTATTTTGTCGGACTTTTGGAATTGGGTTATAGAGTCATAGTTCAAGTGTTAGTTGTATGATAAGAATTAATGTATTACTTTTTTTACTATAGGTGTCTTTTCTGTTTCATACTTAATTATTGGATTCGTACATTTGTTATTCATGTATGTAAATATTATGCTTCTACCAGGCAATTTCCTACTTGCAGCAATACGTAACAATAGTAATAATAATTGAATCGCCATGCATTGGTGAGTTATTAAATGATGAAAAAAATGCAAATTCTTAAAAACCTGAGTTATCGTGATACCGACCTCTGAAAAGTACCCGTTTGAAATACCATAGATGAACTATTTTCTAAAATTAGACCCTCTCCACAGCTGAGGTGAAATGAGTATGTATGGCAGAAAACTTGAAACGATACAGGGACGACGCTTATACACGTTATGGATATCCGTGTGCAAAAATGTTTTTAAACAGACCGTATTTATTCGTTGGTTTAGTTAAAATATTATCCACTATGCCTATATGATAATATCACTATTTGGAGGCTTCAAATCAGAGCAATGAAGGAAATTAATCGGCACAATGGCCGATTTAAATTGAGGGTCAATATTTCGGCGATTGAAAATGGTGTCATTTATATGACTTGGAATTGATGACTGCGAAGTCAATAGCCTGAAGTGCCCTGTCCGAAAAACTACTACGTCCACATTCCTCTTCAGCGGAAAGCAATGTTAAGGTTTCCATTGGGATTATCTCAATTAAAATTAAGAACAGAACACCATCATACCATCCACGAAGGAGGGGATTCACTTTCAAGTTCAGCAGACCAAATCCATTCCCAATCATATATATAGCGGTTATTCCTTTTTCCGACATCCACTCAGTTTACATCGGCGAGGAATACACATATTCCCTGGATTATTTCCAAGAGCTGGGAACACCTCTCCGAAATGAAAACTCAGGTAAGTTCAGCAGCAAATTCTATCGGATAATACCTCAAAAGTAATTTAATACTTGTACGGTTTAAATTTTAGAAAACCCTAATGCTTAAAATCAAGATTGTGTTTCTGGAAAATTTTAAATTTGAGTAATAAATATATCAGAAATGTTTTTCTCAACTTGAAAAAGGAGAAAAATTCGGGAATTTGAGACTTTCACAGCTAATTCATGTGGTAATGCTTGATTCACACCGACTAATGGCCAAAAAAAGTTTAAGAATGAATAGGAAACAATAAAACTATGTGGAGAAGCAAAACGAAAATATATACTAGAAATATTTAGCATACTATGCATTGAAACGCCTGATATATTACTTTTAATATACCAAACTATCGAAAAGATACTGTTGATGATATATGCCTCGATCAAAGAATAATAAGACTAATGGAAAGAATAAAATTGTTGCTAAAAATATAAATGCTTGATCCGACATTATAACAACATTTTCCCTCTGCATTGTGTCAAAAAAAAATAGTGGATTAATTTGAGAGTGGGGATGAAAACGACGATCGTGTATAATTTAGTATAGTGACTAATTAATAATATAATAACTTAATATGAACATGCTAATATTAAAGGACGAGCTATTATTCAAATAAAAAACGAATCATTTTTTGTGATAACTATACAAAATGATAGGCAAATCTAAACTTATAGTTGGAAAGTGTATCAGTGATTCAGCAAACGGTCCCAATCTGTAACTCTTTAAATGGATTACCTAAAGCATTTAGATGCATCAATTTTTAAATTAAGCTTTCCATTTATAAATTTAATTAGATGTATGTACAATATATCCCTTTTTTCGAGGAAAAGGAGGGCAATAATGAATAACCCAAGCTTTTCATATTTTACTTATTTAATTGTCTTTAATTAATTCGATAGCACCTACCTCGAAAAATCATTAAAAGCCATTTAGCGCTTATAAAATCCTAAATTCATCGGCATAATCACTTTTGCAATCACTTCTCCCCAGATAATTATCAATTGTGATAACGTTAAATATGTTTTGTGGCGTGAACATGGTTTTTAGGGTTTCCTTCCGGGTGAGTGTGTACATTTTCTGCGACGCTTCGAGACACGACACGTCCGTCGTCATGAGGGAATGATGCTGGTGCAACGACCGTGCGTTGCCTGCATTTACTCTTGTGCCGCTCTGGACGTCTAATCGCATCAGTTCGCGCCGATTTTCGTCCTTCGAAGAGTTCACAGTTTTCAGCACTGGTCCCTAAGTTCTCTGCACAGCGCGTATGCGGTGTATTTACTGAAATGCCAATTTCCCAATCGGATTTCAATTGCCTCTTTAGAAAATGTTTTCATTTTAACGTTTGTTAAATATTCTCATTTATTAGAATGGATGACCTTCCAATGATCCTCATATTTTCCAATTCCTCATTTCTGGGAATGAAATTTTTTGTAATACATATTTGGAACAGGTCTTTAGGTTGTTTGATAGAGGACAGTTATATTCACTCCATAATTACTGATCACCAAATCTATTAACCTATATCTAATTCTCCCACCCCGAAAAATTGGCCTTCTTAAAATTAGTGGAGATGTAATCCGTCTTCCCTTGACAAAATATGATCCTAGACATTTAATTTCTTCACAGGTGTCGATCCTTTTACTCGCCGCTATACTTGGGATCGCCTCGTGCACTGCCGTAGGTAGTGAAGATGTCAAGACGAATCAAAAGAGAGGAATTCACGACTTGGGCTACGGAGGACAGTTCGAGCGAGGATACGGAGGAGGACATTTTGGAGGAGGATACGGAGGAGACTTCCACGGCCACCACGAGGAGCACGTGAAGACGGTGACGGTTGAGAAGAAGGTTCCGTACCCAGTGCCTCAGCCCTATCCCGTGGAGGTGGTGAAGCACGTCCCCTACAAGGTGGACAAGCCCGTGCCGTACGAGGTGAAGAAGCCCTACCCCGTGGTCGTGAAGAAGCCGTACCCCGTGACCGTGGAGAAGCCGTATCCAGTGACCGTGGAGAAGAAGGTGCCGTACCCGGTCTATGTGCCGCACAAGGTCCCCGTGCCGCACCCATACAAGGTGTACGTGCACAAGCCAGTGCCCTACCCCGTGCACGTCCCGGTCAAGGTGCCGGTGCCGCACCCGGTCACCATCTACAAGAAAGTGCCCGTGTACGTCCACCACAAGCACCACGAGGAGATCCACCACCACGAAGGAGGCGACTACGGAGGAGGACACCACTATTAACAAACATCACTGGGATGAAATAATTGACCATATTCGTGCATGAAAAAACCTTTACTTATTTCATATGCAAATTGTTACGTTTTGTTTTTTACTATAAATAAATTTTTAAATAATTACATTAAATATTTAATTTTTGCTTCAAGAATCCAAAGAATTGAATGAAAAATTTATGCTTGTACTCGGTATCTATGGGTACCAGTTATATTCGCAAGGAGCAAACTTTGACTTGAAAAAATGTTTAATGTTGAGGTTTAGATAATAGCAGGGGAGAAATCAGATTTGAAAAATATCATTTGGTAGAGCCGAATTGCGAAAGTCGCTCATTACGTAAACACGACTTCTGTTTCCTGTGCCAAAATGTAGACTAAACTCGCTGGCAGCAAAAAAATCCAACCTGATATTCGTTTTAATGGAAGATGGCTTGGTGGATCAGCTATTAGTGATTTGTCACCTGGGGTGATATTGTCTCAATTTTTATAGGTAATAGGTAATTAAAATGTGCCCAAAAACCTTTGGATTCCAGTCTATTCAAAATAATATATTCTTTTTTATACAAGTGATTTAATAGAAGACTCGGAGTCATTTATAAATTTTCGTTAATTTCTTGGAGTCTGGAAGAATTTTTTTAAGCGAAGAATCTCAACTGATCAAGGGCTGCCTTTTTCACGTTCTATGAACTACATTTTGTTTAAGGTTAAAACACCTGGTAGGACAAGTTAACGCTATCTGTAGCATTCAGCGGCCTATGAACGAGATTTCACAGATCGATCAGGGAAACACAAGAGCTTACTAGTGAATAAATCCGAGACCAAGTGAAACAATCAAATGAAAATGAAAATTCAGGTGAAAATTTGAAGCCAGAGTAACATATTAGCGCAGTATCAAAAGAAAATTATATTCAAGTTTTGCTAAATCATTCCAATTAATTTCAGCACCCTAAGAAACATTCTAATATTTAAGTCGTCTAGACAACTATAGATGAATCTTCCGTTGAAT
Source organism: Ischnura elegans (assembly GCF_921293095.1). Lineage (NCBI taxonomy): Eukaryota > Metazoa > Arthropoda > Insecta > Odonata > Coenagrionidae > Ischnura > Ischnura elegans. The sequence continues at coordinate 136,082,079 of NC_060247.1, read as the reverse complement.
CGTTATTAAGATGAAGAAATTGATGAGGAGAAGAAGAAGTATCTTATTTAAGCGAAGACACTAAAAAACAGCAAACAGAGTATTCATACGTTTTGATAACACTTGTTTTGTGCGTTATTTTATGTTGACGATAGAGCATATACCGGCCCTAGTACTTGCTACTTAAATAGTAGAGCTATCGCGGAGGCATTGAAAATGCATCAGTAGAAGTATCACGTAATGTTTGAAGCATGAGTAGAGACTCCACAATGAAAGGGGATAAGTGGAGGAAATCACCAATAATTGATTCCTCTAGTTCGATTTCTTGCTGAGACCAACAACATATTTAGGTTATATGACGTGTGGCACGATGCGTTGGAAGTTATAAATATAATGAAAAGGGACATGATAATATTTCCTGAAATTGCTCTGCGAAATATATTTTCGTATTTTTAGCGTTGTTGTTGGCGTAAAAGTTATTTTAAAAATATTATTCATTCATTTTTTAAGATGAATAATTCGTAAACGACTGGCTTATCATTAAATATTGCTGGTGGTTCATTTACGAGGGACTGTGCCGATCAGACATTCTCTCCTTCAAATGTTTGAGCGGGTAACTATCTCTCGGATTCCATCAGCAATGATTGACAAGAAAACGAATGTATGCTGAGACGAATTTGAAGTTTTTCTTTGCAATCCATTTTGTGTCCATAATAGTTATCGCAGATAGTAAACTCAGATGGATAGTCAGGTAGGGGTGCAATTTAAATGGTATATGCTTTAAATCAGTCAAAGATCCCTCAGCTAATTCGAAATATGACTAATATACCACAATTATGAATTCTCCTGATGGATAATATAAATTATGGCAAATTATTGCTCACAAATTTGTGGATCTATATCTAATTTGGTAGTAAGTGAAAACAATATACATTTGTGCTCAAAAAATGAGTTCCTTTGTATTCAAAGACCAATCTCAGTGCCGATATATATGAAATAGGTAAGTAAAATACATAATAAGTTCACCTTAATTTAAGGCATATGCACTGAGTAATTTAATAATAAGTCGGCCAGTAAGTACGCTAACATTCTTCTGTGCACTTTCCGTTAAACTTAGTGTATGACAGAAAAAATACCACCAATGAAATTAGCATTTCTTACGTTATAACCTTAACTGAGGTTGATGGCAATCTACTTTGTATTCTAAATGGATTAATATGCTTTCTATTAGCCCTTAAATAACTTTGGTAAAGAAAAAAATTGTAATTTAATATGAAAGATATATTCTTAACTCAATAAAACCTTTCTATCATAATTTTTTAATTGAATTTTCACAAAATCTTGAGTTTTAGCGAAGCAAAAAATTCATTCTGTAATAGTCTCGAATTACGCTATCCTTGAAATACCTAGATATGCAAATCAAATGGACGAGTGTAATTGTTATTAAAGATACAATTGAGAAAATAATTGAAAAAAAGAGACCGGGGCCAGAGCTTCCCTCTCCTCTCGAGTGTACCTTCTCTATGGGTCGCAGTTGCCCTCGCGTGGGCTGTGAGGGGATAGTCAGCACTGGATCGCCTGGCGACCTAACTATTTTTTTCCAAGACCGGGACTTTTGGCCGCCCCGTTCTCTTAACAAACAAAATGAAATAAATGCTTAAATACGAACAGCTTTTAAAACTGCCTGCCGCGTTTGTCATGCTAATAAAATTTTGTTGAAAGTAGAAAAAAATTCATTTTTCTGGTCTAAAAACGCAATTTTACCAAAAAAATGTTAAAGTGCGTAATGAAAAATTGATGTTAGCGACAAGCGCTTTTCATTTTTTTTGTTGTACTGACCAGATGTAAGTGAACTGTCATGGCGGTGTGATGTTAAGTTAATACAAAACTTGTAAAACTGATGCCATGGACCTCTTCAGGTCATGGGCCCAGGGACGTGTGTAAAAAAATAAGGAGATAATATTTCTATAACATTTAGAAAATTAAAAGTCATCGTTATACAGTTCAACTGAAAAATGTCGCTCCCAACATCGGAAGATATCGCACATGTGCAGACATTGAAAGCGGCCGACTTGTATCCTATGTGGACTTTCCAGCTCAAAATTCTGTTAAGTGCGAAAGATTTAATGGATATAGTTGATGGTAGTGAAACGTTAACTGATCAGGGTTCTGATGCAATTAAAATTAAGAAATGGAAAACCAAAGACGCGTTGGCACAACACTATATCGTGTCCACGATAGATAGACAAGTAGCGTCACACATCCTAACGTGTACGTCTTCGAAAGAAATGTTTGACACTCTAAAAAGGATCTACCAGAGGGAAACCGGGCAACAAAAGTGTCTCCTTCTTCAAGAGTTCTACAACTTTCGCTACGACAAAACGAAAGACATGATGACCAACATAAGCCATCTGCAGAACATCGCATTCAAGTTGAACCGCATGGATCAACCCATAGACGACACCATGATCATCACGAAGGTTATGACGATCCTGCCTGAAGAGTACAAACACTTCGGCAGTGCCTGGGATTCAACGAGTGGCGCCGACCAGACGTTACAGAACTTGAGAGCAAGGCTGCAACTTGAAGAGATCAAGCTCAACTTGGAGTCTAAAGATGCAAACGTATCCTTTAAAGCTGAAATAAAAGGTAACCTGAGTAAGTACTCTCCTAAGTGCTACCAGTGTAAAGACTTAAGCTATGGATCAGAATCGAAATTATTCCTGAGGTAAGCGGTGCTTTAAAAATAATTCAACCTTTCTGGTTTCCCAAATTTCTCTTCTTAAAAAGAGGCCAACTTATTTGGCTTTGTGCCCTGACCCATTATAACCCAATGTTGCTTCTAAGTAACATCAAAAATGTATACATTTTCAGCTTTATTTAGTAAAGATTCAAGCTACATATTCTTTTGTGCTGTGAAATTTAATGGCGAAATATGTAAATGCCACAATATTTAAGATTGATTATAACATTTTCACATTTTCAAAATGAGAATACTTGAAATCCAATTTCTCCCAGAAGTAGCTCTGGTTTGGAAAGAGTGAAATTAGCAGGATCGACACAAACCATCTCTCATTTGCAATGCTTCCTATGCGATCCCTATCCTCTGATCTCCCTGTTCACCCCGTCTTCATTACATCTGTCATTTTTATCCCCCTCCTATCCTGTATGATGTTAGGCACGATGTGGTGGAAGTTCGTAATATTATTAAAATGAGACATTGCAATAATTGGAAAACTATAAGTGGAAATATTGCGATGTCTCATTTTAATAATAAAATTCCTCCTACCCCTTCTCTTTTCACCCTCCACCGCTTTCCTCTCAATGCGAATGCAAAGCTGCGTCTTATAGGGAAGGTAATATAGTTGTATCCCGTTGCCTTCCACATAGCAGTACAGCGGGTGATTCCAACTTCACTCTCTCGCCAGAAGCTATGGCGGTTGAAAGCGGACGGTTATTTTGTATCTTCGCCATCAGAGCCTCCTAAGAAGAAATCTGTTTCCCGCAGGCGGAGTCGGGTACTTGAAAAAATTCAAACGATGCAGGTGTGATATGGTGGGAGTTCGACATATTAAAATAAATTGTAATTGCACGTTTTTAGTATTTTTTAATACATACGTTTCGACTCACAGAGCTATCATCTGGTTCAATGCATCAGAGTAGCCGAGAACCTCACATTTATACATTGAGGAAGTGAAGGAAGTGTGAAGTACTTTGGAGAGGCAGTGAGAAAACGGAACGTTAAAGGGATACGAAAAAACCAAGGGTAGAGGATGGAATCTAGGATCTAGGTGTCTCGTGTCGTTCTTCTATTATGGCTTACACTATGGTCCTCCTCCTGTCAGTGGTTTTCCGCACCTCCTCGGTTGTCCGTTTTCTCATTTTTATCCCCACGGTACTTCTGTTTCCAACCCCTTCCTCCAACTTGTCAAATCCTCTCCCTCTCCTTCCTCAAATAAATGAATATGATTTTCTGTGCATGCACTGCGATGTTTTGTACCAGATGATGGCTTAGTGAGTAGTTGTAGTACGTAATAAAATAATTATAGAGAAGAGCAATTACATTTAATTATAATAGCAGGTTGTTTAAGTTGCTAGTCTTCAGCTCAAAAAAATCCAAATTTCGATATTTTCTTCAAAGAGTAATAACTTTGGAGGCACTACGAATTAAACCATCGACATCTACCAATGACCGTTTAGATAGAAGGATCGAGCGCGCTAGCCACTACACTTTCCAATACCTCCTCATTTCTCAACCTAACTCCGTTCGCATCCACACATCTGCAGAGAATAGGGTAGTTTCCTTCATCAAAGAAAACGAAAGGCATTGATTGCGATTCATTACCCACCATTAGTGTATTCATAATATATAAATTATTTGGTTTCAGAAATCCCAGTATAGACGAATGGCAATGATCAATTTTATCCTCATTTGAAATACGCCAGATTGGCGCTCATGCGATGCGACTCCACGTGACGCCACTGGGACCTAGTTTCTTTACGAGTAGATGGGAGTTTTACATCGTCTGAGATTACCAATGCATGCATGAGGCACAGAGCTCAGGGAAAAATCTCTTAATAATCACCTATTAAAACTGGCTAAGGTCGGAAAGTTTCCTTCGTTTAATAAGGTATTAATAATCCTTATTTAAGCAAAGCGCTACCTGCTAGTAGGGTACTCTGCTACCTGCTAGTATCCTGCGTTGTATCAGCGCTCAAAGCCTCGCCCCAAGGTCACCTCACTTGCGGCAGCGGGAGCCAGAACGACGTCACACGGAGTTTTCCCAGCATTCATACTTAGCGGTCGTGTTTTCGCTCGCTTGAAAATTTTCACTTTTCATTTAATAGCGAAAAATAGATTTCATCATTTAAAAATCTAAAAATGTGAAATGCATACTCCAGGAGTAATAATCTTTCGATCTAGACAATAAAAAATAACAGGAAACCACCCTATTTACTCTTTGGTCTTCTACCCAAAGTTTTCAATAAGCAACACAACACTCAAACCATAAATTTTCACCAGTTCACTAAAGCCACTGCCAATAGTGCATAGTGCAGTAATGATCTAACACTATCTTTTTCTCGTTTCAGCGAAATGGTCTTTGGAATATTTGATCAAACAACCCAAAATCTTTTGAGTATGTACTGCGCCCAGGTGAAATAAGAATACTGCAATAGGTAAAATTCTGAGGGTGACTGTAATATTTAACTTTGTAAATTTTAAATTTGAAGTGATTGAAAATTCATCAATTATTTCCAAAAAAAAGATCGCATTTTATTTCAAATATTACGTCCTCTTGACGTATATGAAGAGATGATATATATGAATCTTCCGGAGATTTATACAATCTGAATGATTGAACCGATCCACGTATACATTTTTCCAACTTATGCTAGGATGTTACAAGTAAACATAGGACCATACCGTTTTATGAATCGTAAAAAAATCATTCAACTTGCAGTTGAGAGAACCACTGAATTGAAGATATAAGTAAAAATATTCTGTAAAATATAACGTTCGACGAACATTGTAAACAATGACAAGAAGCCTCATTCTTTTATTTATGTGATCGTGAGGATATTTAGAATATAACTTTTGTTAGGACGATATAAATAAGATAATGAAGGAACCTCTGCATGAACCTCTGACTGCATTGTCCTCCATGCTATTCTTATCTCCACTTATAAGAAGCATTTTGGCTTCTGAGACTCTTTTATGAGTGTTGAAATGCAATTTCTCCCTCTCTATTGCGTCTTAAATGTACCTACTCCGCGACGTTTATCTTAGGACGAATACTAGCTTCTTAATTTAAAGTTTTCAAATATTGACACCAGGAAGCCCAGATGCTTCTGTCGCTATGTCGATGATACTTTCATAATTTGGCCGCATGGGAGGGAGAGCTTACATTTCCTGAGCCATATGAACAGTCGACATCCATTTTTCACGATGGAAATCGAGAAAGACAATCGAATCCCGTCTCTGGATATCCTTATCCATAGAAGGAATGACGGCTCACTCGGTCACAGCGTCTACCGCAAGCCGACCAACGCGGACCTCTATTTGAATGGACAAAGTCATCACCACCTCGCCCAACGGAGACCAGTTTTGTCCACCCTTTTCTATCGAGCCAAAGCCATAGCGGACCAAGAAAGCCTGCCAAAAGAGATTATATATCTGAAGACCACCTTCAGGCATAATTGCTACCGTAACAAGGAGATACACTCGACCCCAAAAAGGAGCATTAAAAACCAAGGCTCTTCAAATGAGGAAGAAAGACCGAAAGCCCATCGCTAAAGCCAAAATTCCCTGCGTGTCCACGGTGTCCGGAAAATTTTCAAGGATCCTCCACAAACACAGTATTGACACCGTTCTCCAACCATGCTCCAAACTAGGAGACCTACTTGTTAAAGCCAAGGATCCTTGTGGTTTTGAAAATCCAGGGGTCTAACAAATTCCTTGCGAGAGTGGGCAGGTGCACGTTGGAGAAACGGGGAGAACCATTCATACCAGGATCAAAGAACATAAGAGGCATCTTAGGCTCTGCCAACCGGAAAAATCTGCGGCTGTAGAACACACTTTTGAATCTGACCATAGGGTGAAGTGGGAAGAAGTGAAAATTCTATGACGTGAGACAAAATTGTCAGAAAGACTGGTAAAGGAATCCATCGAGATCCGGCTGGCAAGTAACATCCTCAACCATGACGCCGGGTATTCACTAAGTAATGTATGGAAACCGTCACTAAGGAAAATAAGATTGGCTGCCTCCCGGCCAATCACGTTAGACCTTACAACCAATTGAAGGGTATATAAGCTGGAAAACTTAATCCACTCACCATTAGCCCTGAGGATGGAACCCGACTCGAGTTCCGAAACGTCGGCATAATGGAGCGAGACCATCCAGCTGGAAGTGCGAATGGCCTTTTTCGAATATATTCGCCGGGAAAGTATCAGATTTTACAACACCAGAAGATATTTCCGAATTGCGTGGGTGAAATCAGACGATGTGGTTTAAAATTATACTAAATTTAATCCTATAGTTTTACTGATTACTCATTGAAGTCAAAATATTCGTAAATCGCTAAATTATATTAAGATTTACATGGCTACGTGTGCATTTACATGGCTACGTGTGCATTTACATGGATTAGAAATGGAATTTAAAAAATTAAGTGAATAGACCCAAGTTAAGTGAAAGAAATTAACGTCTTTTTCTTTGGTGAAATTTACGTCTTTATCAATGCAGGAATCTAAAAAAAGTGCCAAGTCAGTTGACCCTATGGCTAAAGAACAAGAATAAGACTAAACTGAAGCACTTGAATCATAGACCCCAAATTTAGTACCCAAAGTTCACTCTGAAATAATTTCATAAATTTCCGTAACATATTGTGTAATCGGGCTTGCCAATACTATCACGGCATTGGTTGTAAACAAAATGCTATACTATGGTGTTTATTTATGCTATATTATAATATGTGTTTATATATGCTATATAATTTATGCTATACAAAATGCTACACTATGGTGTGAATTTATACTATGATGTTTCCTATTATTAGTTACTTATTGATCCCGTTGTAAATAACATCAGACGTTAGCTAGCTTTCTCAACTCAAGGAGAGGAAATGCGGAAAGAGTAACGTTACTCCATTAATCAATAAAAAGAAATCAAACATAGTTAATAAGCGAACCGTAAACACTCACTCACTCTCGATATAAAGCCAGAGTGCGATGAATCAATCATTTACGGATAATTTTATTTCCGTATGATCATTTCTTACACTAACAGTTATCATAGAATTAAAAGTGAAAAATTCACCACAATGTATTTATTGGGTGATTAATTAAATCAACCAAGCCATCAAAAATTACGGAAAAATGCAAATGCCTGAGTACGTGAGTTATCGTGGTACTTACCTCTGAAAAAATACATTTGAAATAGTTAATGTGAAGTATTTTCTAAAATTAGACACTTTCAGCAGCTAAGGTGAAATAAGTATAGCTATGCCAGAAAACGTAACATTATGAAGTGATGACGGTTATAAAGGCATAAATCTCTCCATGCAAAATCAATTTTTAACCGGCAGCAAATATTAGTTTGTTTACCAGATTGATAACCCACAATACTCATATCATTGGACAAGTATTTTGAGGCTTCGAATTAATGTAAAGAAGGAAACGATGAATTGGTACAATGGCCGTTGTTATTTGTTGACCTTTATTTAGGCTATTGCAACGGAGTCATTTCTATGGCTTGGAATTCATAATTACGAAGTTACACGCTAAGTAATCCTTCCACATTCCTCCTCAGTGCCGGTGAACTACCTCTTCCTTGTACATTACATAGGTGTCGACCAATAGAAAGCCATATGGAGGTTTCCAAGGGGGTCATCTCCATTGAAATTAAGATCAGAACACAAAGGAGGGGAGTTACTTTCAAGTTCAGCGGACCTGATCCATTGCGAAGCATATATATAGCGAATAATACATTTTGCGGCATCCACTCGGCTCACATCGGTCTGGAATACACTTCCTCCCAGGATTATTATCAATAGGTGAACATCTCTCCGAAATGAAAACTCAGGTAAGGAGAAATGTTTATTTTGCATTATCATAAAAGTAATTTAATAGCTCGCGGGACCAATTTTGAAAGGCCTCATTGCACAAAACATATACATGTTTTACAAAAGCCTTTAATAAGAGTAATACCTATAATATAATTTTTTTCTCAACTTAGAAAGGAGGCTTAACTTGGGCCCAAGCATTCACAGCTAAATATTGACATAATGTTTGCTTCACACTAGGGAGCGGCCAAAAACAGCCGAGCAACGCATTAAAAAATTGAAACTGTTTGAAGATAAAAATGAAAATATGTGTTCAAAAAATTTAGCTTTGCAGCATCATCTAGTTTATATTAATTACTTACTCCACGATCGAAAATAATATAAATGAAAACATTTTCCCCAAGGGAAAGAACTTATATGATTGGGAAAAATTATTTTTTTGAAAATGTTTGAGTTGAAATATCTGCTGTTTTTTTATTCGTGGGCTGATATGGTGGCGATCAAGTGAAGATAGATGGCACGATGGTACATAAGTATTAATTACTTTGCACGAAATTGTTCATGAAAAGACAGATATAAACCGACGAGCGAAATTGTGCCTATTCATTTCCTTGCTGGTGTTTTTGCCTTCGTAATTCCCACAGCCATCGGCTACCTCGACGAACCAAACGATCTCATGACTTTGGTAAAATAATATTTGCAAATGCGCAAACCAATTTAAAACATACTCCCTTTTGCTCGCTGGGGGGGCATAGCCCCCCGAGACTCCCTGGTAGAGGTGTTAAGCCTTTGGTGATCACTCTGCTATTTAATGCAATTTTATCTGCATTTGTTCCCTTAAGGATCGTTTTTTTCATCGTATCCAACCTTACCTAGATTAAAATGTGTAGGTGCAGATTTTTAGTTGTGTCGTGTTATACTGAAGGATGCTAGATATTCCAGATAGCTATACATGCAGCTGCTCAAATTATCAACGTAAATAAATCGTATGGCGTCTTGATAGTAATATTATTTTTTCTTATGCTAATTTGCCGTCTTAACGAATAAAAACTACTCTGTCAATGATATGTTTTTCACTTCATCGATTAGCCGCGCATTATGCGTTTTCAAATTTCTGTCAACGAGGAGGCTGGACGTAGGATTTGGGAGCCATATTTTTATAATCGGTTATTTTGTTGTTTATTTTTTTAACGAAATACGGTGAATAAAACGATACTCTTCAAACTAAGGATAATCAATAGATTAAGGCAAGCAGCAAAGGGTAGTAGGGGGAGTTAACCACTAACTCAACTACTACTTACACACAAAGTTAACGACTGATATAAGAGTCAAAGTAATATTTCTTGATGGACCAAATTTCTAGCGTAGGCACTCCATCAAACAGGCGCTCGAGGGGAATAAGCAACAAGGCGTCATCTGGCGAGGGAGTCCGAGAGAGGGTAACATAGGCCTGTCCGCGCGTAAAACATTCTGATCGGAAGTCAAGGGCAGCTTTGGTAATTGTTTGACCTTGACTTTGTGTACTCTCATGGCATAGCACACCTGTAGGGGAAATTGAAGTCTGATCATTTCCAAGGGACTGCCTTGTACGATGGGAAACATAAATTGCATCCTTGTAATACCAAACTGATCTATGCTTCCAGGCTTTCTGACTTGAATCAAGTGTGAACTAATGGCTGCCACAATTACTTTGGTGCCATTTACCAGCTTCTCCGCGATGTTCAAATTCCTAATTACCAATTCACGCAGAAAACATGGTCAGGAATTCCCTTGCCTTGCGTGTGGTTGAGCAGATCTGTATCAATATCAAGTGCCTGCATGTCTTTCACTGTACCAACGCTATAGAGGTGATGCGTGTCACCTGCCAGAGAGGCCAGAACCTGCGCGTTAAAGTCACGTACATTATTATTGTGAGTGCAAAGTATGGCTCTACTCTGACAAACACCTGGGTCAGCGAGGACGTCTGCGGGGTATATAAAGTCTATGGCATCCTCAAATCTATGAGCGGTTCGAAACTGTGAAAGCGCAATCAATTTTTCGTAGCTGCAGATATCACCGAACACATGATGAGGAAGAGAATCGTTGCCAACTTTCAAGAGGAATTCAGCAATTTCTACGTTTCCGCGCGTGCGCTGGGGCACCGTCAAGGGGATTTTTTGATTTTGTCCCACAGGTAGGATGAACGTAAAGATGCTGATACTATATCGGACGGAGTTTTGGAATTCAATACAACAGACGGGATCTGGCGGAAATCACCTGCAAAGAGCACAATTTTGCCTCCAAACATTTCATGGCACTGCATAAGATCCTGCAACGATCGATCAAGAATCTCTACAAGATATCTATGTGCCATAGTGGCCTCGTCAAAAATTATTACTTTCGTCTCTCGAATGAGCGCAGCCCGCTGAGTGCCATTGGTGAGACCCCAGTAATTCTCACGGCTACTGAATGAATATTTGAAATGACCGTTGACGCTCAGCATTAGGAGGGGCCGGATTGGTCGAGTCCCGATTGTTGTCAGGGAGGACCATGGACCAGTGTATACTTAGCTCTGGCAAGCATAATTCTTTTAAGAGTTCTATTCCAAGAGCTGCTGATCGAATATCCGGTGTCTCTGTTGACATTTTTATTCTGAAGCCTTATTGCAATAGCCTCTTTAGTTAAACGATCCCAAAATTTATTTGTTCGCCATTAAACTCTGATGTGATCCCACCTTATTTTATGGTCCTCATCCAGTCTATGCTGGACTATGGCTGATTTTTCTGGTTGACCAAATCGGAAATGCCTTTGATGTTCTTTGAGACGAGTAGATATTGTTCGCCCAGTCTCCCCCACGTAAACACTACCACACTCACAGGAGATTTTATAAACTCCAGGAGTCATAAGGCCAATCGGATCTTTTACACAAACGAGGCGGTCTCTTAAACTTGGTGTAGATAGATGAATGGTTCCCATCTTATACCTCCTCAGGGCCCTGGAAATTTTGCCCGATATCGTAGAAATATAGCGTAAAAAGGCCCTGACTGTCGGTTTCGGTTGGTCCTCCTTCATAACCAACCTCTTTGCAGTTGCGGAGGATTTTATGAAGGCTAAAGAGATCTGCCGCTCTCCGTACCCATTCTGGCGGAAGGTATTCTTGAGGTAGTTCAATTCCGCAGGAAGACTCTCCGCGTCGGAAATTGCTCTCGCACGATGTATCAGGGTGGAAAGAACAGCTCCACGTTGACAAGGATGATGGTGACTATGGCCATTGAGGCACAGATATGTATGTGTGGGTTTACCATTTCATTTCCTATGGACGAGGACATCAAGAAAGGCAATCTTATAATTCCGCTCCATCTCCATAGTGAACTTGATGTTCGGGTGTTGGTCGTTCATATGGCCAAAAAAAGTGTGAAGAGCGTCTAGCCCATGAGGCCATATTATGAAGGTGTCATCAACATATCTTAGGAAGCAATAAGGGCGTAACGGAGCAGATGAAAGGCATCATCATCTTGTGGTGTTCTGCCCGTCGGCAGGTCCCCCGCGCCAATGCTGTCTCCATTCCCTCCTGTCTCCGGCCATCTCCTTCAAGTCTCCATGTCTTCCAATTTTTATGTTGTCAATGAACATCAGCCTTCTCCTTCTTCTGACCCCTTCCTTTTATTTATTTTTTCCATCAACGTTCTTTTCTCCCCTATCCTATTTAACACTTGCTCATTCCTAACTCGATCCGTCCACCGTATTCCCTCCATCTCCCTCCAAACGCACATCTCAAACGCCCCAATCCTGTCCCTGTCTCTCTTCCCCATCGTACAAGTCTCACAATCATACACAAACACCCTCCACACATGGCATTTCACCAATCTCTTCCTCGATTTTAATTCCAGTGCCTTGTTACACAAGGCTCTTTTCCAATTCTATAAAACTTCTTATGCCATTCCTATCCTTCTTTTTATTTCTCCTATACTTTTCCAGTCTTCAGCTAACAAAGTTCCCAAGTAGCTGTAGGTTCTCGCATTATGTATTTCATCTTCTTTTGTCTTCACCCTCATGCCATCTACGTTTCTTTTATCACTTTAGTCTTCTTAACGTTAATTTTCATTCCATATGTTTCCATTCCTTCCTCCAACACTGTTACCAATATCTGCAATGACTCTGTGTCCTCGTCGAAAACCATCACATCGTCAGCAAATCCAATGCATCTTATTTTTAGTCCACGAATACTTATTCCGTCTTCTCTTTCATCCAATGTCACACTTATCATATCTTCAACATACATATTGAACAGAGCTGGTGACACCTGAATGCTTCAGACAGAGTTGACATAGTTGGTGAGTGGTTGGTGATGAAAGGCCCCTCTCTTCAAAATCTTGCATATAAAAGTTGATAATGGCTGGTGACAAAGGGGATCCCGTTGCAACTCAATATGACATTTCTTTAAAGCTACCGTTGTATTTAAAAAAAGGTGGATATAAGCGTATGATGGAATGACATTCCATCCCACTGTCAAATTTCTCCTCCAGAAGTTTGAACGTATCAGCTAGAGGAACCCGTGTGAACAAGGAAACAACATTCAAGCTGACCATGATATTCGTCTTCTCCAAAGTAAGCTTTTCCAAGATCCCCACCTTGAATTTTGATGGAAGTCAGACCGTGGTGGGGGTGCTGAAATCCCTGTAGAATAACAATGGTGGAAAAAGCAAAGGCGTCTTTGTATTACCTAGGTATTTGGAAAAATTGTTGATCAGCGTAAAAGTGGGCATCAAGGGCAGGAAGCGGAATGTGGACTTTGTAGGCCCGTCCACCACTACACCACTTCTTACGACCCTCCTCTTCATGGAAGAGGCGAGCTCCACGGTGTGGGCATCTGAAGCATTCGGGTGACATTAAGGATGAGGCTTTTAGGAGATATGTCTTACTTTTTCCCAGGTCCTCTCCGGAGTACTCTCCAATGAGCCTTGCACGCCGTAGCGGGTGAGTCAGGTGCCGCAATGTCTCTTGTTCGTACCGAGCTAACTGTTCCCGCCTTGCCTCAGCGTGAGGCTGGGCGTAGTGACGGAAAGCGCAACGGCTCATCTCGGGGTTGGCCTGAGCATACCGCAGCACGGTTGATCTCTGGGTTGGCCTGAGCAAAGCGTTTGGTAGCAGCCACGGCCTGCTCGTTGCGAGTGGATTCGAGCACCTTGGGTCTTTCCCGTTTACGTTTCGTCGGCCTCCCAACACCGCTGCTGGATGGCAATGCAGTACTGCCCTCACTTTTGTCGTACATCAAAGACAAACCAACCGTAGAAATCAAAGTGGGACGCTCTTGCACATCAGAATCACCATCACTATGATGTAGGACAGTGAGGGAAAGGACGGGAGACATAATAATGCTGCAACAGAAATGATAACACGGATTTAGCATAAGGCACAAAATATATGCCAAATAAAAAGTCTAGGTTAAAAATAAGCAATGGCTACCCTCTCACTGGTAAAACGAGTGCGCAGTATGTAAATATAAAACGGTTCTATAAGGAAAAAAAGAGATTATCAATATATAATGGTTATATTAGAAATAAGCATTAGTTCTTCTGTTACTGGCAAAACGACAGTTTTGAATAAAAAATAAACAAAAGTAATATTCAATGATAAAACGTTTATCTATCTAATATATAAAGTTCTCGTGTCAAAGTTTTTGTAGCCTAACTCCTTCTAAACTCCTTCCTATGAAATTTTGTGTGTATATTCAGTAGGTCTGAGAATAGGATGTAAACAATTTTTCTTTATTCCTCAGAGCATATGAAGCCCTGGATTGGTCCCTGAATCACTTTCATAAGAAATACATGTTAAGTTCGTCATTTATGTCTGCAGACCTGTTTTCTTTTGAATATTTTAATCAGTGATCGTGGTCACATATATTTGAAACATATACCATTCGAAAGAAAAATAAATACACATTCTTATTCTTGCATTCGAACTTCGTTTTTCACGTCATTTACGGTGAATTGTGAAAAAATAATACAAATGTCTAAATTTTAGCGCTTTTGCCTTACTGTCCCTTTGACATTCGTCAGTATTGTTTATGTTGATGGACATATTTTTCTATGTGTAGTCTCAAAATAAATTCTTCGCTATATTCGTTCAAAAGTTCAATAAGCTTTCTCTCACTCACTTAAAGGTTTCTCTATATATATACACACACATACAATGCTTGAATCATGAGTGGCTGGGAGAAAGATACCGCATCTCCACTCTCTTACTATAAATTAGTTATTTTTTACTTGACCACCAAAATTTCACTAGAAATAATTTATGTTGCAAAACAACGTGTTTCGGGACAGCTAGTAGTACTATAAAGATTGAAATAAATTTTCTATCGGCCAGACAGTCTCAAACACATTTCCTATCTATATAATGAAAATCGTTTGGCGCATGTGTCGCTATAATACTACTCAAATAAATTTCTTATCTTTAAAATTACGACACTCAATTTTTAATTAACATCACAACGCAATGAAACTACGAAATAAATTTAACTATAGTAAAATTGGAAACTATCTTAGACTCATAGAATATTACTTGAATTCTTTTAATTAAGTTCCTTACAAAAACGTTGTTATGAGAATATCGATCTTAAAGTGATTGCAACAGCAAATAAATTTCTTACCTTATCTTTCTCCTCTTTTCGTTCCAGCTCTTTCTTATTACTCTCCACTTTTCCTTCGTATATTCCTCTTGAGCTTCTTGTAGAGAAATTTCAGTTCAATTAAACTTTCAAATTCAATTCTCTCTGACAACTCAAGCAATGTTTGATACGCGTTGTTGTAAACAAATTTTTGTTCATATGGAAACAAGCCACGAACAATTTTTCTTTTCAAAAATTATATTGTAATTTTCCCACCTTACCTTTTACTTTAAGATCCTCACCCTTCTTTTTCACTTCTCCTGTTCCACTTCTGATGCTTTTGTTTGCATTAACAATCTTTTTGTTATGATTTTATATTATTCTTCTTCCTTTAAATGATCGCAGCGCCGCCATTTCAATTTGGTGGCCATTTTTTGAACTAATCTCCAAGCTCTTTTTTAAATGAATAGAAAAAAAAAGATAAACAATAGGAAATATAGTTTTTGCTTAATTTTTCCTGGGGTCTCAGACAATCTTAGCGGAGGCCGTCATAAGACTTTTTGTCGCATCTCGTCGTTCACCTCAAAATTTTGTACGAGTGAGTGGTCGGAAGTGGAATTTTTAGCATATTGATTCTATTTCCTGACCACGCATTCAAACGTGTTGTAAGGCACTTAAACGGTTACTCATTATTCTGGCATAGACGAATAATCACAATTAAATTTTATGATTTAGTGTAGCTTACAATCAGCCCTTCATAGCTAAACCTATTCGTGAAACTCGATGAAAGCATTCTATCCTTTGATACCCTCTATGTTTAATCAAAAGTAGGCATAAATCCAGTTTTATTCCATCCACAGATATCCATATTACTTCTGGCGGCCGCATTCGGCATCACATTTGCCGCAGACGTAGAGAGTGAAGGTGCCAAGACTAATCAAAAGAGAGGAATTCACGACTTGGGCTACGGAGGAGAACACTTCGAAGGAGGATACGGAGGAGGACATTTTGGAGGAGGGTACGGAGGCGACTACCACGGCCACCACGAGGAGCACGTGAAGACGGTGACGGTTGAGAAGAAGGTTCCGTACCCAGTGCCTCATCCCTATCCCGTGGAGGTGGTGAAGCACGTCCCCTACAAGGTGGACAAGCCCGTGCCGTACGAGGTGAAGAAGCCCTATCCCGTGATCGTGAAGAAGCCGTACCCCGTGACCGTAGAGAAGCCGTATCCAGTGACCGTGGAGAAGAAGGTGCCGTACCCGGTCTATGTGCCGCACAAGGTCCCCGTGCCGCACCCATACAAGGTGTACGTGCACAAGCCAGTGCCCTACCCCGTGCACGTCCCGGTCAAGGTGCCGGTGCCGCACCCGGTCACCATCTACAAGAAAGTTCCCGTCTACGTCCACCACAAGCACCACGAGGAGATCCACCACCACGAAGGAGGCGACTACGGCGGAGGACACCACTATTAAAAAAACACTATGAATGAAATAATTGACCATCTTCGTGCATGAAAAAAACCTTTACTTGTTTTATATGTAAATTGTTACGTTTTTTTTTTTACTATAAATAAATTTCATTACTTTTTAACCTAAGATATGAAAACTTTACTTCAAATATCCAATGAATGACTAAGACATTTTTGTGCCCATTATCTAAAAGTACAAGTGTACAAATTTCACCTAAGACGGGATTCGATTTGAAAAAAATCATTTGGCAGATCTAAAAAATCCAGATTAAATCTTTCTATACCAGTATTATCTAGTGGTCCTAAGATGGAATCATTATTGTACTTGGAGATGATAAAAGAACGTTAATAACTCCATCTGTAAATTGCTTCATTTTGATGTTAATTGTCCATTAGTAGAAACTATTTTTTACTGTAAAATTTTTTTAGATCAGTTAATTTTTCTGAGTACCCATTTACTCTCGTTTGAAATTAATACTGCATGAAAAGATTTTCAGCAGGTCTTTCACGGTAAACTGTGACAGATAATTTCTTCTTCCTCTGGTAAATATATAATCTAAATAACTAATTCAAGCCTTAGGCTAAGCTTTCCAACCACGCTCACCAATTTATTCTCGCAACTTACACAGGATTAAACCTTTACTACCGCTGTAAGCTAAAGTACGTTCACCACAGAGAGGAGCACAGCTTCCAATCTATATCTACACACTAACCAGTAAAGCACCTCTGTACGTTATAGGTGTGTGGCGGGGGTTGCTAGGACACCAGCCGTTAACAAATAAATAGGAAATGCTCTAAGGAAATAACGCTTGGAATTTATTTAAACGCGGTTGCATATTGATGCTCTCGATGTCACTCAGAAAGATGTTAATCCTTAATTACTCAAGCAATCTAAGACTAGAGCGTAGCGTCAGAGTCTCTGGCAGCAGGTCGTCGAAGAGAGGGTTCGTTAGAGAATAAAATAGATTTTACTCTCATGGAAATCAAAACAACTCCATTCGTTGCATTTGCAATTATACCTACCTCAAGGCCATGGAGTAATACTCTTATATCCTGAGCGAATAAAAGATATTTTGACTAATGAACAATTTTGTCGGTCTAATGTGCTTACCTCTAAACACTACATGAAGTGGTACGCAAGAACGAAAATTTTAACCGTTTTACTTGTTGAGAAAACGCCATTGAGGAGAATAATTGCATCCAGTGAGTGTAGATCGCACTGCTGGGCAGTTCAAATGCTATCTCTACCTGCTCATCGGGAAGACCGTTGAGATCTGCATCCTCAACACTAATATTAACCAAGGCCTCGCGCTACGATTCGGAACCCAATAATAAAAAGAGCATCTCTGATTGACCGAAGCACCAGCAATCATCGATTACAGGCTGCTGCAGAATCGTAAACATATATCCGGAAAGACCCACAGTTCAAGGATTCGTCTGCCTCCATATTCGCCAAGCATAGATGGCTTCAGTGACGTAACTAGGAATATGCCTTAGGTCTAGGGGGTGGGGGGAAATAGGATGGCCTGGGGTGGCAAACCTTCCCCCCCCCCCTCAGGTAAAATCTGGTAATTTTTTTTTAAATGACGTGTCTGGAAATACATTTAACATCAATTTGGCAAAAAAATTGAAGCTAAAAGGCAAACTAATGAAGTAATCACATGTCAAAACTAGACAATATTTTTATATATATTTTTTAGAGGTTTTTGGGGGGGGATCTATCATCTATCCCCTCATTCTCCCCATAGTTACTCCACTGGATGGCTCCGTGTGACTTTTACCTATTTTTAAAAATAAAGAGAACATTAATGGCCCGTCGTCTTACGAGTATGTGTGGCCTTAAAAGAAATCACAGACAGAGCCGAAGGCTATCCTGTAGATATATTTTGAGGACTGTTTTGAAAACTGGAAGAAGCGCTTGCACAAGTACTGTGGGCCATTTTGAAGGCGAAAACATTTACGTGGACGAATTAATAAATATTCCATAGAAAATAACTAAAATCCCCGTTATTTTCTAAAGAAACCTCGTTTAATGCTATGTCTCCAGTGAGCAGCCCTCAGCCCATTCGGAACAAAAACGTACGAGTTAAGTTTTGGCTATCGTGTTATAGTCCAACTCACGAATTTCATTTTAAATTTGACCCAGATTCGTGGGTATTTTTGGGCCAAGAGTTAAGTTGAATTATTAGTTTCCTCGCAGTGGTCTTTCATAATCAGTGTCAAGTATGATGAATAGGCAGTATTACTTTATCCTCAGTTTATCGTCATGCACAGTGTCTTTAACGCTAGAACTACCGATGGAGTCGTTTTGACTCCTTGAGATTTTTATTTCTCTGCTCTGACTAATATTTTACGAATTTCGGCCTCAAATTCAGTCACTTTTATTCATTTTTGACATATAATGAGAATTTGCGATAAAAATAGTTTAAGAAAAAAAATAGTACACATTTTTCAAAATTTACCGTTAACTAACAAAGCGATGAGGTACCAACTGTAATAAAAATATTTATCATTTTATTAAATTATCTCCCCACTTTCTATTTTGCCTACGTAATATTTTTTACCATGTAAACAAGATAGTAAAATATGGTTAAAAGTTTATGTTTACTGTTATTCCTCAGTGATAATCCCATTAAAACAATACAACATGCAAGAAAAAAAATCAAAGCAATACCATAGAACATCGCATTTAAAAAAAATATATATATATTGTTGAAACCACGGCTAAAATATTGAAATTATAAACAAAAATGATAAATTACAGAAACGTTTCAATATAAGCAGATATTAAACTGCAAAAATAAATAATTACAAGGTAGGAGTCAGAATGATTGCATTCGGTAGTTATAGGAGGCTTGTCAAGACCGGTATTCCTAGCGTTGAGGTGCAATTGCTGGCTTCAGCCGACGAGCCGACTTTAAATCAACCTAAATAAACCGGATAAATCCCAACGCATGCAGGGTACTGGTGTATTGTAAATCTGAGTCGAAAATCTGGTATTGTGCAAGAATTTTGGCTACACAATTGAAAAGTCATTAATTATTCAATTGCGTGTCAATGATTAGACCATTTTACCTAGTAAACATTCCTGTATGTTACACTAACGATGGCTTGATCGATTTATCAATTCACATAAAGATCCAGCGGGTCTTCAAATGTGGTAATTTTCATTCGAAAATGTAGAATATAGTAGTCAGGAGTTTGTGTCGTCATCAACTTTCCACAAAAGGTTATAGGGCGCCGATTTTTCACCGCGAATACCTCAAGAAGTGCATGACGAATAGGAAAAATACACGAGTCCGTTGTATTTTCTTAGCACAAATCATAATCTAAAACCAAAAATAAGGTAAACTTGACTAATTGAACCCGGTTTACATGAACTATTAGAAATAAATATAATTTGAGGCTTCACGAAAAAAATAGCCTCACAGTCTCAGAGGGGCGTTCATAGAAAACAGCAGCCTAAAAAGGGTGTCATCCATCATTTTTATGCATCGATTTCTTTTCCACAGTCACCATCTCAATTGCACATTGCAAACAGGGCCGATTCTAGACGTTTACTTAGTGCAGGTGAACAAAATTCTACCTCCCCCCAAACTCAAAAATAACGAGAAAGATAATAGGGGTTCTCTCTGGAGACATGTTGAAAAAGAATACTAGCACTGAAGGAATAAGGGCCGAGAGTTACATATCATCGCAAATTTATAACGTCATTGCTCTTATATATTGAATGTGATATTTTTAGAGCTTAAAAATAAATTGTTTATAAAAATTCAGAGTAAAAAATGTAAATAAATGCAGCACATTTCGGCTCTCAAGAATTTCAATCATTTATTTACTCAACAAATGAAAACAAACTTAAGAAATTAATACCTAGAAGACTAAAAGAGAGATTTTTATTGGTTATGGGTATCCATTTTATTCAAAACTATCGTTTTGCCAGTAATAGAAGAACTAATGCTTATTTCTAATAAAACCATTATATATAGATAATCTCTTTTGTTCCTTATAGAACCGTTTTTTCGTTAAAAAAATATTTTTATATTATATTTACATACTGCGCACTCGTTTTACCAGTGAGAGAGTAGCCATTGCTTATTTTTAACGTAGCCTTTTTATTTGGCATATATTTTGTGCCTTATGCTAAATCCGTGTTATCATTTCTGTTGCAGCATTATTACGTCTGCGTCGGAATCTTCCGTCCTTTCCCTCACTGCCCTACTTCATAATTTTTCCTTGCTTCTACCATAATTTTATGGAGTAAATCAATTCTCAACCTTTTGACTCCTTGTTAGATCAGTAAAGAAAATTAGGACTGAGCGCTTAGGCGCCCCTTTGTGCTTGGCGCCATACGCGGTCGCGTACTTTGCTTTCCGCTTGAACCGGCTCTGATTATATACACGTTATTTTTCATTCCGAGATGATATTTTCCATGATTAACGGTTATAACTAAAAATTAATGAATGCAAAGCGCATGGAAAAAATGAATACTACACTTCATTTCCCTAAAATTTCACGCTCATTCTCCTTAAATTCAAAATCTGCCAAAAAACGACGTTAATTTTTGCACTGATTTCACAACGTTCCGAACTGATTTTTTTCATGGGGAATGAATATTTCATTTTGAACGATTCATTGAGATGGGCTGACTACGTTGTATCATGATTCTCCGGTGAAATCGTTCAAATTAGTGGGAAGTTTTCATTTCGTTGATGATGAACGATGAATCCGTGGGTATGTTAAAATAAGTGATAGTGATCAGGGGTGCCATGGTGCCGGATCGCGCCGGAACGCCGGCACTGGTTAACAAAAGACAAAATAGTCAAAGAACACTTTTATCAATTTTGATGCCTCAAAATTTCTAAAATATACATTCGTAACCAAAACGAAAAAAATGTAATAAATATAAGTAATAACTTGCAATAAAAACACACAGAGTAATATTTCACTTGTAGAATAAAGTTCTGGAGAGTGCGTTCCGGCACTGCTAATTTTGCCATGACGTCACTGATAGTGATCCAATCGCTGCATTGATATTTTTTATATTTGCGCCGCACAAAATAGTACCACTGTTAGCTTAGGTGACTACTCTTTTGCAATAAAGTTCTTCTGTTGCTCCCGGGGTGTATTGAAGACGCTCAAAAGAAGCATGTTCAATCCAAGGAGTCGAGAATTTATTTGGTTCCATTCTTTATGCACCATTTGAAGAATCGAATCATCGTCATGAACGAAATCACGTCAATCAAATACTAAATTTGAACCAAAACTCCAACCCTTTGATCGCTGCCACTGACGTACCTACGGATGCGGGAATCTCACGCATCAAGACTTTTATATGTATAGATAATATATTGCTAATTATTCTCTATTAACGACTTTTAGCCTATTTTTAGCATAATAGGGTGGTTTCCTATTATTTTTTATTGCCTAAATCGAAAGATTATTACAATGGAGTACATATAACACACTTTTAGATTTTTAAATGACGATATCTATTTTTCGCGATTAAATGAAAAGTGAAAATTTTCAAGCGCGCGAAAACGCGACGGCTAAGTATGAATGCTGGGAAAAGCCCGTTTTACGTCATTCTGGTTCCCGCTGCCGCTGTGTGATGTGACCGTGGGGCGAGAATATGTGCGCCGATACGATGCAAGCTGCTACCAGGTAGCAGAGTAACCTGCTAGCATGTAGCGCTTGGCTTAAATAAGGATTATTATTACCCTATCAAACGAAGGAAACTTTCCGACCTTAGGCAATTTTAATGGGCGATTATTAAGAAATGTTTCCCTAAGCTCTGTGCCTCATGCGTGCATTGGTAATCTCAGACGATGTAAAACTCTTATCTACTCGTGTAGAAACTAGATCCCTTTGACGTCACGTGGAGTGGCATCGCATGGGCGCCAATCTGGCCTTTTTCAAATGAGAATAAAATTGACCATTGCCATTCGTCTAAACCGGTATTTATAAAGCCAAATAATGTGTTTATTATGAGTAAATTAATGGTGGGTAATGAATCGCAATCAATTTCTTTCGTTTTCTTTGATGAAGGAAACTACCCCATTACGTGGGAATTGCGTTTTCGTTACCGTGTTAACGTACGAGTGAAAGTTTGATTCACGAATAGTACTTCAAACTTGACCCAGAGATGGAGGGAGCAATTTTGAGTCACGAGCGATGTTTAATTATTAGTTTCCTGGCAGTGGTATTTCCAAATCAGCGTCTGGTATGATGAATCAGTTATATTGTTATATTTCCCCTTTAATCATGTTCAAAATGTCTGATCTTTAAGGGGAAAATGAAAGCCTGAATCCAAATATTGTTGACCTGACAAGCAATTGAGTTTATATTAAATAAAATAAAATGGATAGATCAATTAAGAAACGTAATGACGCAGCATCAAAATTTCAAAATGGCTCAAAAGTTCTTTTGATTGAAAATGTTATTTGCCACACTTACATAAGCGGAAGTTCAGTCATTTAAATGTAGTTGACGATAGTGTGGACCACATCGCAGGTGATGATCGCTAAGATATTACGCTGCTGACGACTTGCTTGAGTTAGATAGGTACACGGTAGAAAATGAATATGGTAAAAGGGAAAATAGTTTGAAAAAGTTACATAATGTTTATCCCAACGTTATCAGATTCTTACTTATCAAGTTTTTTGAACTCCAATTTTAAATCTAATATGTCTTCGCAAAATATTTGGAAGAATTATTTCTCATTATTCCATTCAATTAAAAAAATATCTCTTTATATTGAGAATATAGTACCTATATTTAAAGAGTGAAGTGACTCCGGAAAAATTATGTGGCTATCACACGATCAAAACGACAATAAAATATCTTTTTTTGAAAACAACATTTTTCTTATTGTAAAAGGTTTTAAGTTTGCTCAGCAGTGAGTAAAGTTTTGACGAATTACATCGGTTAGGCATATGCAAATAGGGAAGATTGTGTAGCAATTTATTTTCATTATTTTCATAGATATCCAGTTACACTTCCGTTATTCAGTGCCAAGTTCCCCGTAATTATCGCAATACTGAACATGCTCGCTTATTGCGCCCTGGAGCAATACAAATTCCAATACCACGACAGAAAACGATAAAAACTCATTTCATTTCTCTAATTATGATTTCTTGTTGAAGCGTATACACGATGCATTTGCTAACTATAATTTCAATTTGCATGCATGACCAAAATTTTTACTTAAACGAGCATTTAAAAAAATTCCTTACTAGAGACGGATTAATGAATAAATAACTCTTTACTAGAACAAAAAAGCATTTATTTTACTCTGATGACTGCATGTTTTCTTTTATATGTACCATATTCCGCAGATAAATGATATTTATTTAAGTATTCTACCAGCTATGGTAGGTTTGCATGGATTATTTTGCTGATTACCCCGGCCGGTCTCCATTCCCAACGTATCCATTTTCTGGTTGAAATTCAGTGAAATAATGCCCAAAACATCTATTTTTGCTTGAATAACAATCCATTCCATTGCGAGCGTTCATCCAGGAGGGCGCTGTGCTAGGCGACAGCGCTGCTCGGGCTTGACCGCTACGCAAAGGTGGTCTCTACCTCCATCGGAGGTAAATTTTCCACAGCGAAATTTTCTTGTGCTCGCCGACTTAGCGTTGATCCCTGATTGGTTGCTATGGTGTGTTTACTGCGGACAAATTTATTGGAAAGAAAATGGAAAATTATATAAAAAGGAATTTTCATGTTTAAAACTTTTTCGGTGTATATCTAGGAATCACAATTTCATTAATTCATATCCAAAGCCACAACTCTCCACAAAACGCAACGAAAGGTTGATTTTCCAAAAAATTGGCTAGAAACTTTCAATTCCTCCCGTTTTGCATAATTTAAATGGCCTACCTTACCCAAGAATAGAGGAATATCCTCTAAAATGCCTTTCGTGGTGGCGCTTCCATAGTAGCGCCACTTTGGTGGCCTAGTGTGCAAAGGCCCTAAGAACGCCGTCGCTATTGTCCACAACTGCTTATTCTACTTGCGGCTTTTCGCGGCTTTTATTGGATCTCGAGTTCCCAGCTGTTTTAGCAATCTACTGAGAGTTTCTTGACTATTTGTAGTTTCAGGCGTTAAACAGTTGACATTCTGAACCAGTTTTTCCTCTTACCTTCCTTATTTACTGGCATGATGGCATTTATAATGTTATCATTATCGCCATCCATATCATAAAATAAAATGTTTGCCACAATGTCAATTTTGGTATTGTGTTCTACACTTATACGTGAAACTGTTTTCAAACATGAGCGGTATTATGTCATTCCCTTGGCAACAGCACTGCGTTCAGCCCAACCTAGCAAGAATACATCAGCGCTGCTCACTTGGCTCGCTCAGCGCTATCCTTGCTGCGGCGTTTCTGCTCGCTTAGCGGTTAGCGGTTCTTGATATATACGAATTCGTTTTACGTTTCGTAATATGTGCTATTTACTTTACCGACTCAAGCAACACCCAAAAAGCTACGAAGGCAGCAGAACATCGTTTTTAAGACCTTCTACGCAGAAGTCTTCAGCAAAACCGGTCCTAATATCCTACACGCTATAAGTTAGACGACATTCAAGAGGCATACGAGTTAGTGGTTCCCAGCATTGTAATTATTTAAGTAACTATAGGTACGTATAAAAAAATGACTCTAGATGGGCGTAGGAATACCTGCAGAACGCAAGGCTTGGGTGAAATTTCCGCATAAACACATACTATTTTTAGCGCTGTTATTTTGTTAGCGCTGTTTTTAAGCCGTATCAAAGTAGAATTTCCACCATTTAAAAAACAGATTGCGTTTTCAGCCCATAAAATATAATTATTGACGAAAATTTGTTTAATACTTCTGTCAAATGAATGGTCAAATAAATATATTGCTGCCATGATAATTGTCATTGAGTTGAATATATACACATTTTAAATGTCAAACTAAGAAATTTGATTTCCTTAGAAGAAAAATTGAGATACAAATGATTTAATGTCCTGATAGTTTTTCATAACCTTTAATCAAGAGAACTAAAAGATTAAGCGGATCTATATAAACGAAAACGAATTAATGCATGCCTGATTATTCTTTTTGCATCACTCCACTATTTTATCGCCATGAACCTTTAGCAACATATTAAATCACAATAAATTAGATAGCAAAATGTGAAGGTATTAGAGTCATTTCATTTGTTGTACCTGGCTTTCGCGACCCCCAAGAAGCACCAACATACCAGAAGGTTCATAGGCCAGGTATTACTTTCAGAGCAGCAAATTCATTTTATTACCTTTAAAGGGAACTTTAAATTCAAAATAGAGGCCTTTGATTTATTATGAATAGTTGACTGAACGAAACTCATATTTTATTCATTTTCCCTATCATGATTCGTGTGTCCCTAATATATCTATTTTGCTGAAAAGCTCACATTTATCTTCGAAACTAGCGATACTACATGTTTTAAGTATATATTAAAGAAAAATCAATTCTTAACATATAATATTTCTTCGTTGATTTTATTATAACCAGTTTCAACAATCATAAATAGCGACTGTTACTTGAATCGGTGATTGAGGTGTGAGTTTGAAATATAAATACCACTTCCAGTTGAATTTCTCAGAGATTTTCATAGAGTATTTATGCGGGTATACCTCTTTTGATATATTTTCTGTACGTGCATGCAGGGAATAATAATTATGGGGAGACTTCTCACGAATTTTACTCATAATAAATTAAAACATGAACGTATTCTAGTGCAACGTGATACTGCAGACAGGTGTCCAGAAATGCGTGATTTCTTTTCTCACTCCACAAGAATTGCTCGTAATGATTGAAACAAGAAGGGCAAGCCGTAGTTAGCAGAATATCTGAGGCGGAGAGGAGGAAATTCTCCTTGCTGCAGATGGCGGCACAATTCACGGCATAAGGAAATAGTTCATTAAAACACATATCTAGAGCATGCCCTTCATCGATGGTTAGACAGAGCTAATGGCAACGGCGGAGAGCGGAAATGAGAATAGGTGAGCAGACCAAGGGAATGATTCTTGAGAGTGGAAAAGATCGATTGAGTTCTCGAAGAATTGGGCAAATGAACGGTGAACAAAGAAATCAGCAGATTGCGTTTTAAAACGATCACATCTGAAAATATTATCCCAATTGCGTGGAGTCCTAATGCGGGGAGGGTCTAGAAATTATTCGAAAAAGCCCCATGTTCTAATACGAAAAATACCTCTCGCATAATCGGTTAATAATGATGATTTGCCAATAAGCCAATTAATTAAGGAAAAATTTCAAAACATTTCCATTATTTTCAGAGAACTACGTCAAATTAATGAGTTAAAATGTAGCGATATCTCTTAACCTTTCTTTAAATTTATTTATTCTCATTACGTAAAAACACACACTGTTTTGGATCGATTTTTTACCGCTAGAACTAATATGGTACTTATTTTTATGAAAATGGCAATCATTTCTCTGCCACCAACTTTCACATTCAGCTACTTCCGTCGAATTGCATTCGATAGGTCGGAAATTTCAATGAAGCAATCTATTGTGATACCGATAAATAACTCAAAAAAATGAAGTTGCACGCGTCAACCGCCCTCTAAGTGCGAAAGAGAACGTGGTGAATGTGCACCAGACTCAGCAGCGTGACTTTGTCACCCTCCCTCTCGACCGACCCACCCTCCTTCCCGAATCCCATTCGAAATGCACTCACTCTATCTTCCGGTCACTCGGGGAGACCGCACCGCACACACCAGATAGCTCACTCGCTCACTCCCGCTCACTTCCCGCCGACCCGAACGCCTTTCCTCGCCCCGCTCTCTCGGGAGCAGATCCGCATGGAAAAGGGATGGGAATCGATTGGCAACGGAGAGAAATCGACCGCTTTAACGCTAAAATTTGGCTGGATTCACGAATTGTGTCCGGAAAATAACGGAAATTTTAGTTTTTTTTTTCAATAAAATATATATATATATTTATCGTCCTCATAAACGTTATCGCTTTCAAAATAGTCCCCGTTTTATATATATTGTTCACTTGTGCCAGCGCTTTTTCCAAACCTCTTTTCTCAAACCATAAACCCTTCTCAGACTTGATTTGCAACGCAGAGAAATCGACCACTATTTAAAGTAGGGCTCGGTTGACGTGGTGTGTTCAGAAAATTATTATTAGTATATTATTCCACCGATTATGGTAGGTTTCCATGGAGTGTTCAAGAAGTCATCTGGAAGCCTCCCTTTCCTTCCAGCACTGCCTTCTTTAATTCACTGTAAGGCCCACTCCCTTTCAATCTATCTAAAAATCCTATTCTCTTCCTTCCCCTCCCTCGTTTCCCTAACATTCTACCCTCTAACACCATTTTCAACATCCCCTATCCCGCCAAGCACTAACTCCATCCATACCTTCTGTCTCCTCCGTATCTCATCTATAAGCTGCCTCTCCTCACCCACCATGTCCAGGTTTTCGTCGTTCCTTTTCCTCTCCGTCCATTTCACCCTCTCCATTCTTCTCCATACCCACATCTCGAATGCCTCCAATATTCTCTCGTCTTCTTTCCTCAGTGTCCACGTTTCCGCACCATGGAGAGCTACACTCCAAATCAAACTCTTCACTAACCTTTTCTTTGAACTCTTACATAACGATCCTCTAAGAAGCTCCTTCCTGTTCATGAACGCCTCCTTTGCTAGTGCAATTCGCTTCCTGATGTCTTTGCTACTGTGTCCGTTTTCCTCTAATGTGCTGCCCAAATAGTTAAACTGCTCTAGCTTTTCAAGTTTTTCCCCACCTAATTTTATCAAAAACAGGGATGTAAGTTTTTTTTATAAAATATTTATTTATACGTCCACTTAATGTTGTCCCTTTCAAAATAGTCAACATTAGATATTATCCTCTTGTGCCAGCGCTTTTTTCCATCCCCTGAAAATTTTGCAAATCGATCTTTGGGATAGCCCTTAGCTTTGTCAGCGATTTTTTTAATGCCATCTATACATGTGAGACGACGGGCCGTCAACGTTCCCTTTATTTTAGGAAATGCAAAAAATTAACACGGAGCCATGCCTGGCGAATATGGAGGCTGGAAAATCGCCCGGAATGACACGGAAAAGTCAAGAATTCTACATAATTTGTTATCAAAAATAAAAAAGTCGGTAAAGGGCCCTATTTACACCTTATTTCCCCGTAAAATTTCTATCGCACTAACCGTCCGCGCCGCGGGTGGCGACTTCAGTAAACCCATTAAAATGCGAGGTGGGTGACAGGGCAGTATTACTAAGATGTTATGTTCAGAATATTGATGCATTATTTAATTGCGAACATTTGCGAACAGCTTTCTATTTCCGTTCTTAGCTAACAACAATGAACTAAGTCTGCAGTGTACACTTGATTTGCAACTCAGATACATAAAGTGTAGGATCACACTAATAAATGTATTCATAAGCAATCATGTAATGTTGTAGCATTTAAGAAGTGGTAATTATGATTGCAGTAGCTCATAAATTTCAGATGTATCAATAATTAGATAAAAATTAGCTACCAATTCTGTTTCTTGCTGATCCATAGCCGAAAAACTTGACGTGTAGAACAATGCCCAATATTCCACTTTTAGCTTTGAAGTTCGGAATTCTATTTCTTGGAGGTACCAACTCTTCTTACCTGGAAGATAAAAATAATTATAAATGAAAACCCTTATTACCAGCACACACACAAATGTGTTTGAACAGTAAGCGTAACATCATGAATGTATTTATCGACAACTACGTTTAACAGGCTCAGTTTAACAGCTATCATAAAACTATAGTTATTCTTGAGGGGGGTGAATAAAAGGGTTTTATATTTATTCGAAAGCGTTTCGATACTTATTTAGTTATCTTAAGGGCTATAAGTTTAGAAACTGATAAATCTTCTATTTTGTATATATTTTAAAACAATGTATTCCCATACCACCGAAACCAGCATGTGTTGGCCTTTACATAGGGGTTTTTCAACAATTTAACAATTACACGTGCACGAACACCTATACCCTTGACAGGGTGAACCTACGCAAGAGGGACTCGAAACCTGGAGATTCTCGATCCTCCTAACAACTAATATTTTATAATTTGAGTGGTAATGTAGATTTAATAAAATAAATAAACTTTGTTATTTTGCACACAGTATTTATAAAAAAAACTCTACCGGTCTCGACCTATTTAGGTCATTATCAAGAGATAACCTGTTCTGTTTAGGATATTGTTTACGATATTGTTCAGAATATTGATAAATTATTCCATTATATATATTTGCTAATGACTTACTCGCTCTATTTTAGCTAACAGAAAATAAAATAGTCTACAGGGTGTACGCTTGATTAATTGCTTTTCAGGCCATTGTCAAAAAGTAACCTGCTCTGTTTAACCAGATCAAGAGACAGGCTTCAAAGGGAAGAGAGTATCCCAAAATGTGGGCAACAGAAAATGCTGACGATTTCTTTTTGATTTAAACTAAATAGAAATACAAATTTTTATATTCAAAGTGGTCAAAAGCTGAGTTACATACCAATCACAAATATTAAAAAAAATAAAATATACCAATCATAAATACATATTTGTAAAAATAACACATCAAAAATAGCCGATATCATAGATCATGTAATTAGTCACTATTGAACCTATAATCTACACCAGCACTTCCCTTAAGTTCAAAGGTATTATTACATCCTATCAGCTTTTCCGATAACTGTAGTAATCTCCTGAGTCGTCATTGCAGTGCTGAGGAAGTCCTTGAGAAAAGCATGCTCATGATGCATGGACTGTTTTATTGGTGATAGTTTCAGATCAGTGGTTTAACGGTGAAGGTCTAGCACTTCAGAAGGCCTTGGAGCATAAAATGGCCAAGTCCAATTTTTTTCACCTGTAATCCTCTCCGGGTGAAAAAATTACGCTCAATTTGTGGCATCTAGGAAAGTACTGTAATGCCTCGATGAATTTAAACTTTTTAAGCGCACAAAAAGTGGTCATATACCTACATACGAGAATATTTTTTAAGGTAGATGTATCATGTGTCTTACTTATAGTGCACAAATATATTCATTGAATAAAATCTGCTAAGAATTTGGAAATAACAGTTAATATCAGAGCTATTTTAATGAAATAGGTATAACCTATGATACAAAACGGTATTTTTTCGATGCATTGTTTTCTTTTATTTTTGGGATTTATCAAAACTTTTTCCAAAAAACACAACACTTAGTTTAATTAATCAATGAAAAAAATGAGATATGTCCTTATTTTTTTGATTTCAATTTTTTTCAATTTTGGATATTAAGAAGGTAAAAATACTCGACCTGGTAAAAATAATATATTTTATACCCAAAAGTGTAACAATTACGACCTATTTCTAAGTCTGCTGTTGAGAATTAATTACCACCATAACAGAGTGGCGTAGCCTTGGGGGTGGGAGATTTTCCTGGTACAACCGCCCTCCCTTTTGAGTAAAACGAGTAAAATGGCCTGAATTAATAACTTTTAATAAATACTCATACAAAATTACTTTTTATGAGCCCTTTAATTAACGTTTTCAGCATCGAAAATCCCAACCTTTTCTGGGGGAGGACCCCCTCTTTTTGCCCTAGAGCGTTTTTCAAGGGCCCAGGAATCTCCGGCAAATCCCATCTCATTTCAGAATCCTAACTACATAACTGCTGTAGCAGCATACCCATGATAAATACAGAAATGTAAAGAAAATTGTAAAATGTAATAATTAAATGCGTACAATCCTAAACGTGTTGACGAATGCAATAGCCACGCTTGCGGGAGAAATATTTGATTTTCAAAGCATTATTATTTATTAAAGCATCATTATCTTACCTTTGAGGTATTTATTTGTTTATAAGGTCCTTAGAGTATTTGATATTAGAGGTGGTGAAAAGAACTGAATTATTTAAACAAATTTACCTATTCTTTGGACCGAAAATTTACTGTGAGTTACCAAAATACATAACTGACGAAATGAATGTATACAGATGCAAAAGGGTAAAGATTTGGTTGTTTGCTCATAATGATGTTTCACATTTGCTTAGGTGAATGAGGTATTGTGATGAATTGAATGAGATTCTATAATTGTTTTATGTTAGTTAGTGGTTTCATATTCTATATGTTTTTTATATATATATTATGCTTACATTAAATATGTTTCATATGCTAGGGAGCTTATTATTTCTCAATACGAATGATTCAGCAAGGTATCATTTTTGTGTAATATGTATAAAAGCACTATAACTGAAGAGCTAGTCGGTAACCCCAAAGCGGAGTACTAACTCCAAAGGGGTTCCTATGTTCCTGTAGCCATATATTTCTTAAAATTTATATTTGTGTGAAACAATAAGCATTATTATTATTATTTCTTCTTTCCAGGAGCTGCATTATTTGCTACATATGCTTTCACCTCCATTGCTAGCAGCATCACTATAATACTCGAGGCAACAGAAAAATTCTCCAATCGAAATAAAATCTACTTAACGTCCCTTAGAGTAAAAACAACCTCAACTGTGCAGAACATGCGCATACGTAGCGAAGCAACTAATCATTATACTTCCATATATTTCGCGATTTAAAAAAATGGACTAATGATACATTTTCTCAATATAAAGCCGAATTGAGCTGTAATTTGTGGAAACACTTATCGTTTTATAAGACGTACATTTTATAAAAAACAATGATAAAATTTTCGTGCCAATTATTTGCTAAACTTAATTATTTCGTATTATCTGCCTTAGGATACAAACGAAAGTTGAATTTCATTCGTATTCTCCAAATTTTATGAATTTTTCACTCAACTGGCAATGTGAATTCTTAGGGTAAGTTTCATGTGCATATGTTCAAAACATGTTCGTTTGAGAATTGCAAGAAAACAGTGGTTAAATTTTGAGTGAAAATTTAACCACTGTTTTATTTCATTACTTTAAAACTTTTCTCATTTTTAAATTGTTACAATGAATCTCAAATACAGAATATATTCCACAAAATGCAATCATATGAACCGGAAATGCCGCTGATCAATGCCTTATTTTGGAATTATAACAACACTAAGCTTAACTCGATAATGTGATAGAATAAATTTTAACAAAGCGTTGAATTTCGTTGCCATGTACGCATATGAAAATAAAGTCTTTCTTTATAAGAAAAAATAAATCCAGAAATAATGATTATGAAAGCCAATAAATACAAGAGAGTGAAAATTTATCCATTGACTCATCGTACATGCTTCACTGCTATAGGATACATGCTCTATAAATAATTTCTGATGAATTGTTTCCTTACTCCTGTAGGTATTTACTGCTGTAAGTGGATCATTCATCTTGAAGAATGGTCTCTTTATCGGGGCCATTCCACTGACGATTTCCTTCTCGATTCTTCCATTCTTGCTGTTTATTTTTCTTCCCAAATGACAGAATTCATTCACCTCTCCTATTTTTTGACTCTCTCTTTAAATGTCAGAATGGACTTCATCTCTTTGTCTATAAAATTAGCCTTAAAAATTGAGCATTTCAATGTGCTGTTTTCTTATATTTGGGCTGTATCCTCTGTTTTCCCATACTGTGACTGATAAATAAATAAACTCGATATTTTCCTCTTTTCGATCCATTGCCAATTCCTCGAGCTGTTCGTGTCGATGGCCATAACCATTACGCTAGTAAGTCGGTGACGGTACGAGCTCATATGAAGTGGGTTACCACTCCACAGCTTCTCCTCGGTCCTTTGTGCCTCGGGCCTGGCGTGGCTTGTTGCTGTCTACACTCTTGGCCGCAACAACTCCTCTAGATGAATGGTTCTCCTGGAAGGAGTAAAAATAACCAGTGCTCTAATAGCGTCACCAAAAATCACGCTAATGAGAATCTGTGGGTCGTCCCCTTAAATTACCGTGCCATACCAATCAAGAAATACCGTACCATAATTGATGGAATGAACTAGGAGTCTGATGATTACACGTACCGAAAAAAAACTCTGAGGTAATTTTCGCGTTATCTGAACTTGCAGCGATAAAAAAGTGTGTAAAGCCTGACACGATTGAATTAATAAAAAAGTGGCCGAATCGCCAATGTTTTCGTTCGTCGCAATTTATTTTTCTCTTGTAATTATTTTGGCTAGTTAAACTTGCGAGCGTAAAGGAAAGACTCCATTGATATGGAATTATAAAGAATTCAGAAGACTTTCTTTGCTGGTTTAATTAGTGATTCATACACGCAGAAAAATTATGAAAAATAAAGCCGAAAATGAATGCTGAATGTGAGAATGACTTGCACGGGAGAGAAAGGCGTGTACGACGACCGCAGCGCATGGAATCAACGTTTAGAGCAAATAAATCCGTTCGTTCTTGGCGCGGAACGGTCAATCTCATTACGGAACTTTCATATTGTGTTTGCATTCTAAAATGCCCATCGGAGCAGCTCTCTATGCCCGCCTCCTTCGACTTTTCTCCGTTCACAGAAAGAGAGAGAGAGAGAGATCGGGGAAGGGTTCCGTGCGGGGCGGCCCATCCAACAGCCTCCAAAATGACCTCAGGGTGAAAGCCTTTGATCGACCATTATTCTCCCCTACAATCTCCCCGCTTTTATGAGCCGGTGGCAGCCCAACTATGCACTCGTATATAGTTATTTGCTCTTGGCCGTGATGCCTCGAAGTGCGAGCGCTCCAAGCATTTTGATCGCAGAAACCGTAAGCTGGCATTCTTCAGTTCCCACTTTCACAGAATATGAACAATGCTCACACAAAATCGCTCCCATTTCATTCAATGAGGTATGTTTAAAAAAAATGAAACTTTATAACAAGTAGTGTTGTATCCATTTTTTTCATTCGCTTCTCACCTATAATTTGTTAGTCCTAACCATGAATAGCGGAAGGAGATACCTCTTAATGAAAAATAACATTAACATAATGTCCAACCGAGAAGTTTACTTCGGAAAAGAAATCGATGTGGCTAAGATACAGCTGAACACAATTTTAGTTCCTGATTTCAGGAAGTATGATGTTATAGTTCTGTAGAAGAATAACAGATGGCGTCCAGAATTTTTAATTATTCACATGAATTGATAATTTTTCACATGAATGGACTCAGACATGCATGCGTCCATAGCACCAACGAAGAAAAGCATTCCAGCGTGGAATTGATGGAAATAAAAAAAAATTAAGTCATTTAAAATGAATGAGATCGTCTTGTATCTTTCGCAGGATCTGAGCGATTTAAGCTAGATCTAGCACGCCCATTTCTTGCCTTTTTTAATTTGTAGTGCATATTTTAATTCTG
The DNA here is from genome assembly GCF_921293095.1 of Ischnura elegans. Classification (NCBI taxonomy): domain Eukaryota; kingdom Metazoa; phylum Arthropoda; class Insecta; order Odonata; family Coenagrionidae; genus Ischnura; species Ischnura elegans. The sequence continues at coordinate 136,047,201 of NC_060247.1, read as the reverse complement.
ATGGGTATGTTGTTTACAATACACACTCACATTCTACCTTGTAAGCGTGTTTCCCACAATTAGTAACTATCATAACATGAAAATGAAATAGATGTAAAATTGTGAAAAAATAGTCGAAGCGATTGAAGGTTAATGATAAATATGTTGTGCCACCAAGGTAGACCTTACAGATTTTGTCCCCGAAACAGAATGAATTTTGGAATACTTAATATGAAAGCCATACAAAAAGATTCAGTAGCAAAAATAACGTATGCCATTGAAATATGGATTACCTTGTTTATTTTCAGTTCAATAATTTTTAGCTACGGAATTGTTATGACTCGATACAATACTAATGTCAAAATTGGCTATTAGTAGTCATTATATTTTTTTGATTACAATGTAGTAACTACACGGGTCACTTTGTATCCTTCGCCCGGAAAGTAATCGCATATTTTTTTTCATTTTATCATGCAAGTCGTTTCTTTTTGTGGATTTTTAAGTGTTGCTACGCTATGTCATTTTTAAACTCCTGCCCTCCGCTGGGTACGCCCATGCATAGGCGTCTGGTAGGGGGTGCTAGGGAAACAGCCGTTTACAAAAAGGAGGAAATGTTCTGACGAAGTTCCCATTAGCATGTAATTAAATTCATTATAGTTCGGGGGAAAAACGAATTCCTATACCTACCCGTTCGGGAGGATATCTCTCTTAATTTATCTCTTCTGTAGGACATTTCGTGGAGTTCTAGTACGATGTTCTCCGTGTCGCTCTTAAAGATATCAATTCTAAATTGCTCTAGGAATCTATGCCTAGCTCTAAGTCTCCTAGTCTCTAGCGGCTCCCAGCCTAATTCGTTGAACATCTATGTGACGCTTTGTGTACGCCCTTAACAGTTGTTGACGAAGTAATGATACCCGTTCAATATAATTATCAAATCGTTGAAGGTACTCCAACACACATGTTCCCAGCACCTATAGGTAAAAAGTCAACTTTGCCTACTCTCTGAGATGTATTCGTTATCAAGGAAAATATTCTGTTTTTCTTTCTCAAACTTATAAATTGCCTTCTCTTCCTTATTTCCCGCGTCTCCATCCAATAATACATATTTCGTGAAACACTCGCCCTTAAATGTTACTTCAACAATTACTCCTGCTCGTTTTTAAACTCTTTTTTTGAAGTATTCCCTCCTTGCAAGCCATTACCAGTGCTTTCCCTCATCCATCTTCACATTTCCCCCTGAGTTTACATTTATACTTAAGCTAAGGATATTACCTAGCAATAATAACAAACAATAGCTTTGATGATGATGCGTTGCTGTGAATAATACACGACAGTTTACTCGTCGTTCCTTCAACTGACGATGCGCAGAATGGCGGCTGGCGACACTGATGTGCATTGTTTACAACTTACGGGGAAGAATCCCGAATTATGAATATGTCTCCATCGATACACTCACTCAGTATAGACTCACTCACTCACTGAGGATAGAGCTCACCCCGAACTAAGCTACAGTCGCGTGACCTCCACTCATTCAGGGCAAGGGGCTAGTTCCATTCCCTGAGACACCCAGCAATTCGAGGAATTTGATGATGATGCTCTCCCTAGTCGCACTGAAAGATATCAATTCTCAATTGCTCGAGCAGCCTAAGCGCAGCCTCCGAGTCTATTAAGGATCCCAGCCTAATTTAACATCTTTGGCCTCGGTGGTGACGGAGGCGTTCGTGCCTGTACAGTAGGTAAGTGCCGTAATCCTCCATGTGAACACCATTGCGAGCCTTTTCTGTGGTATATGGAAATAAAACATCTGTGTAACGCTTTCTGTACGCTCGTTTTTGACGTATCGTGCAGATTTCCTTTGAGGTTCACAGATAAAGACAACCTGCGCCGAAACCCAAGGCTCGCTGAAAATTCAAGGTGTGGCCAGACGAGTGTGAAGCAGCACCTCCCCTTTAGTTTTACCTCCGAATACTTCTCATAGCTTCGCTTGACGAATCATAGCTTCTTCTGACTGCTGACTGCTGCAACTCCCAGATACTTCACTTAACCTGTCGCCTCTATGTTTAAACTATCTACAGCATTTACATGGGGATAGATGGACAATTTACGCTATAAATGTACCGCCGTACATTTCCTCGGATTTAGTTTGAGTCCCTTACTCTTAATTCCACTCATGAACTTTGTTTAAATCCGATGATAGAGTTTCAATGTCGGAGTGATCAGTTATTTCGCGACAGCATTGTAGATAGCTAATGAACATATTTTACTACTAATCAGAAGCATAGATTATGTATGTATATAATGAACAAAATGGGGTTACTTAAGCTTCCTTGTGGGACTACCCGATGCCACTATAACTATATCAGGAACAACGTTTTAGGCAATTCGCAGATATTCCCTGAATTAGACTCGGCTCTTACCCGGTTGAGTGAACGCGACGAGCACATTGTTGTCGATGAATGGCGAAGATGTTGGTGGATTGGTGTTGTAGAGGGGGGAGCGCTGGGGAAAGGTGACGAGGAGAGGAGCATCATTTTCGGGAGAGTGAGTGGGGCGAGGAAGGTGCGGTGGGGGTGCATTAGGATGCTGCGTAGCATGTCCTCCTAGCCCCCTCTCTTTTTTTGAGGTGATCGTATAAAAGCCGTCCGGACGGAACGTCAAATCACACTCAACTCCCTCGTCTCTCCTCGTCAACACCCTCAGCACCTCCAGAGGAAGATGAAGCAACAGGTAAGCCATGACGAGTGCGGAATAGCACCTCTCTTTTAATTTTTCAAACGAAAATCTTCTCTTAACACGCTTCACGAATCCAAGCTTCTTCAAGGCTGTGCCACAAATATTTCTCGTATCGATGGCTAAGTTCTAACAACACGTATCTCAAAAAGCTACTTTTCTGGAGAGCAAAAAAACGATTAATATCTTTTACTTGCACACTGAAATTAAAAACCAAAAGTTCATAAAACTGAAAAAGAAGCATTCATTTGCAAATTAAGACTTTTTCTTTCCTTGTATTTTATTTTTTAATGTTATTACACTTTGTTTAAGATACCTGTCTCAAAGCGGCCGAATTTTAGATCGTGTTGTTGGAACTTAGCCATCGATATGTTTTCTTCGCGATAAGCTCGAAATTATCGTAATTCTGTCGTATCGTATCGCTTCCACTAAAAATTTTGTGGTGAAGGAAGGCATTTTTTGAATGATGACCTCAAATTATTAATTTTAATTGCACCGTTTAAGCTCCATCATTTGGAGCATTTTCTTCCTCAAATGGATCCCAATTCATCTCAATTTTCAGTCTTAAAACGTTCTCCAAATTAGTCTGAAATTGAAGACATAAACTCGAAAACAACACGCGTCCACTCTGGAAAAAAGTTGAGTTAAACCACTCCTTTATACGTCTTCAAAGCAAACTGTTCTATCACCTTGACTATCTCCCATAAAAAATTAAACATGGATATGAATAGCTATGTACTATTCATTCACAGGAAAAATCAGAGATAGCCCCAGAGCCATAAAATACGTTTACATATAAATCATTAGGTAGCCCTATGTCCTTTTTTTTACTTGCTTGATGCTTAGGATTTTAACGCTTAAATTATCTTGCGTTATCTATGCTAAGTATATAAATGAACAGCGTACTCTGAGAAAAATCCTTTTTTTTCGATCTTCATCTCCTTGAATGCTCTTGGTTGTTTCTCAACTTCCTCAAGAAAAGTTAAAATTCTATCCTTTCATACGACACTGCTGACTATTTAAGAAAACCTGTAGTTTTCTGCATCCATTTAATTTCACAAATGATTTCATAAGTGCACTGCCATAGTGATTCAGGACCCAATTATTTCGATATCATTGCAAATGAATATTAATTGAAGGCAGCCAAAACTTATGATTGCATTGTAGCAGAGTCAGTTTAGATCAGAGGTAGAATAACTTGATTTTTAATGTATGGGAAAAAAACCTAAAGACATTTTTGTTCATAGAAGTTACATTTAATTTATACCAAACATTTCTGAGAGCTTCTATTCTTTTATTCCAACACATTTATGAATAGCTTGCATCACATTCAACGCGATGGCCACTATTTCTGCTGACTCATTCACTCAGTTATTCAACCCGAAAGGCTGGTTTAGATTGGTGAGGATGGAGCTCATCCTGGACTAAGCCACGGGCGTGTAATACCTCATATTCACGGCAGAAGGGTGGGCAGTTCCTTTCCCTGAGCCACCTAGCACTTCGAGGATTTAGTTTAAGGATGTACCAACCAAGGCTTCTTACGGAATTTGATACCGGGCCCTGTGATCAGCAGTTAATCGCCATACCACACACTTATACTAATGTTGGATGACCAAAAAATACTCATCACTAATCTCTGAATTACTCTCTCTCTCTCTCGGCAGACGCTGGCCTGTCTCCTGGCCCTTGCGGTCGCCTTAGCATCCTCCGAGGAAGGAGCGAAGGAAGGCGACAAGCAGCCGGAGAAGAGGGGCGTCGTTGGAGTGGGATACGGACATGGGGGAGGAGGATCTATTAGTGGAGGACACGGAGGAGGATCACTCGGAGGACATGGAGGAGGATCATTCGGAGGACATGGAGGAGGATCATTGGGAGGACATGGAGGAGGATCATTGGGAGGACATGGAGGGGGATCCATTGGTGGAGGACACGGAGGGGGATCCATTGGTGGAGGACACGGAGGAGGACATTTAGGAGGATCGTTTGGAGGACACGGAGGGGGATCATTTGGAGGACATGAAGGAGGATCCATCGGTGGAGGACACGGAGGAGCATCGTTCGGAGGTGGATCATTCGGGGGACACGGAGGTTCCTTTGGTGGAGGACATGGGTCTTTCGGAGGAGGACACTTGACGGGAGGTTCCGAAGGCCACTTAGGCGGCGGTCACGGAGGTGGTATTGGAGGCGGATTCGGAGGTCATGAGCTAGGACATGGAGGAGGATTCGAAGGAAGCCATGGCTTCGGTGGAGGCTTTGGAGGTGGTCACGGAGGAAGCATCGGCGGAGGACACGGGGGAAGTATTGGAGGAGGACACTTCGGAGGTCACGGAGGAGAGGTAGGAGGACATGACATTGGAGGTATCGGAGGAAGCCACTTCGGGGGAGGACACGGAGGAGGCAGCCTGGGAGGAGGCATCGGTGGAGGACACTTCGGGGGAGGTCACGGGGGCTCGGGCGGACTCGGTGGAGGACACGGGGAGCACAAGCACGTGAAGACGGTGACGGTTGAGAAGAAGGTTCCGTACCCAGTGCCTCAGCCCTATCCCGTGGAGGTGGTGAAGCACGTCCCCTACAAGGTGGACAAGCCCGTGCCGTACGAGGTGAAGAAGCCCTACCCCGTGATCGTGAAGAAGCCGTACCCCGTGGTCGTGGAGAAGCCGTATCCAGTGACCGTGGAGAAGAAGGTGCCGTACCCGGTCTATGTGCCGCACAAGGTCCCCGTGCCGCACCCATACAAGGTGTACGTGCCCAAGCCAGTGCCCTACCCCGTGCACGTCCAGGTCAAGGTGCCGGTGCCGCACCCGGTCACCATCTACAAGAAAGTTCCCGTCTACGTCCACCACAAGCACCACGAGGAGAGTCATCATGAGGGAGGCTACGGCGGAGGTCACTTCGGAGGTAGCGGAGGTCACGAGGGGGGAGGTCATGGAGGTCACGGACATTGAGAACTATTTTGTTGCCCGAATTGAATCCCTTTTGTTTTGCCAATTTAATTTTCTTTACAGCCGATGATGAGACGATTGTCTGCTGTCGCAAAGACTGTGTTATCAAAATGTGATAGTCATTTGTTTCATTTTCGCTTTTTGCAATAAAATTGTTCTCTTAAATGTGGAGTAGCTTGAATGCATTTGGTCACCAATCAGCCCTCTTTTTTAGATTTTAGAGCTACGTAGTTGATTATTTATAGAACGTATTGGCAGGCTGGACACCTTAAATTTTAGTTTTAAGGTTTTCGCAGCGATTAGATGCACTATTATAATTCATTTTCGGGAATACGTCTGCGTACTTAATATTTAACTCAACGTTTCGTTCCACTTACTGGGAACGTCGTCAGGAGAAAGTCGACGACGACGACGTTCCCAGTAAGTGGAACGAAACGTTGAGTTAAATATTAAGCACGCAGACGTATTCCCGAAAATGAATTATAATAGTGGACACCTTAAAATCTACGTGGCATAGAGTCATCTTCAAGCAAATAATAAGTTTTGAAATTTCACCGAGAAATCAGTTTGCCTTGGACTGAAGTTCAAATTCGTATTCTATGTATACACCCCACCACTTTATCAAATGAAGAAATTAATTTTTTTAGGAAATATGAAAATCTTGGATCAGTTCCAGGCCATAGAAAGTACATTTTCCCTCCTGGTATTCCTCCTCATGAAGTAGAGATTACGTTCAGGCGTTCTCTTTTTCATGTTTTTGGCTCATCAATTCAAATTGTTCCTTGTATTCAGTAAGAATTTCTTGCCTATAAATTCAGTCTGAATTCTAAGCTTAAGGGATATAATTCCCATTCTGACAAATTTCTGTTCTTATTCCAAATGTGTCGAATGCTATCAAGTGCCCATTTTTCAAAAGCTACAAACATTTCTACTATAGGAGTCTGTGTCACTATGTATACTTAAGAATACAGCGGTGCATTTAGAGTACTCATTATTCATCTGAGATGCTTGACGTAATAAATTAAGTGTATGTAAAGCTAATTCTTAAGAATAATCGATAATAATCAATCATTCACTTCCGTTTTATATGTAGTTGGAGGGTGTTGAGGGCGTGGAGGGTAGTTGGAGAATACAAAAATACCACAGCAAACAAAATACATCGAAACAGTATCATCGATTGGCCGCCAATTTGCGCTATTTTCTCCGAACTTTCATATGTTGTTGCTTTTAAGGGAGGAAAATGAAAAGAGTTATCTGACTACAATATATTTTCGGCCATGAGTAATTAAAAGTATATCAATTTTTTCTTTTTTTACACATCTTTTTCCATTATGCCTCAATATCGAATTTCCCATTCATAAAGCAGAAATGTATCATGAAAATCCGCATTCCAATTATTTCAAATAGTTTGTTTTCTGACCCAAGGACATTTACTTGTTTTTTTTCTATTGAATGCTAGTTTACAAGTTTCCTTTTCAAATTCAGCCCCTACGTACTCCGGGTAATCATTACTTTCTTTCTTTCGACTTTTGATGCAATTTAGTAAAACTGATTCAAATTAACATCTTCAATACGCTCCTACCTGAGGTATTGAATGCTCCAAAAACCACTCATCACAGGTGATAACATGAGTAATATGTTCTTTGAATAGCTCTCTTATCAGAAACATATACGAACCATCCATGAATCATTTCCCTCCCATACGTATATTCAAACAGCTTGCGTTTTTTTCCTACAATTATTAGACAGGAATTCGCATCGTGCCAACTCACTTTCTATCATTTAAGTAGTGACTTGCTTCCATTCATTGCAACAAGCATTTAACTTTCAACTTATTTTCTCCTGAAGTCTCATTGTGTTATTATTACGGCATCCACTGCAGCCATTATTTCGGTTGATTATTATCATTAGAAAATGTGACTTGTTTTTTTGCGCGAGCAAGAGATAGCACAAGATCACACCCACCTCTCGTTAAGAGTATGACAATATTTTGAAACACTTCCAGTTAAAAAAACACTTTCAGTTTAAAACACACATTATGATTAAAAAGATTTATGTGTCGTCTCCTTTCGACAAACGCTGTTTACCGAAACTTCTACATCTGGGAAAGGCGAATTAGGTTTATTGTAGAAAAGAAACTTGGTTGGGTGACTGCATTGGTGTGATGACAAAGGACTTTACTTCCTACTTCTTGGACCCGGGTTCAAATCGAGCGTCAGCTGAGAATTTTCAGAGATTCGTGATTGATTCTTGTGTGGAGGGCAATTCAAGCTCATTGTCAGTACTGTGTCCGTCGGATGGGACGTTATGTCTTATTGCCCCTGGAACCTTTCGTGAAGAGCGGGCAAATACCAGCACCGTGTTTCTCTCCTCCCTACCCTTTCTTACGGCGCAAATTACCTTAAGCTATTGTTCGCGTAATCTAAATACTATCTAATACTTACTATTTTGCTATGTTTTACGTTTTATCATACGTTTTTATTATCACACGCTACACTTTGGATTTCATTGAGGTTCAATTAATTTTCAATTGTACTTGTGTGTGGTTGATTATTTATGCGGGTGATGTCAGGTACCACCATACGTGAATCTATCTATTTAGCTCGTGCAACAGCAGGGTAAATTTATGCATGAACGAAATAAATAAACAAAAAAACCGAGTACGTCGCTTACCTTGAAAAAGGCGATCGAAGAAAGAACGCTACGAACCTCGTAGAAAGTGATTGCTCCTAACGAAGCTAAAAATCAGGACAGTATTAACGGGGGTAATAGGTGCTAGTTACAGAATGGAAAGGGAAAAATATTTCTGATCAGAAAAAAGGCTTTTGCTTGACCATGCTTCTGTTTATGCCGCCATCATCATCATAAGACAACAATCCAGAAAATTTGTGGCGCAGCTCTCCATTCCGCTCTCCTATCCGCTAGCCTTTTCAGTGAGACGTGTTTCTTCTCTTTTTAATTCTTTATTAACTGTGCTACGTAAGTCATAATGGGGCCGTCCCTTAACCGTCTTCCCTTTCACTTGTCTTTCTACGATTACGTTCACTAGGCCATCGTGCCTCATAATGTAGAGAACTTAGACGCCTCGTCTTCTCCTTAAAGTTTTCAGAAAAGTTCTCTTTTCTCCCACTTTTCTTGGCATTAACTCATTACTTACTCGGTCGATCCATTTTAAATTCTAATTATTTTTTCAATTTCGAAATAAATTCTGTTCGTGTACTGGACTTCAGCTCCTGGACCTCAGCTTCGTTGTCACTTTGGCAGCGATTGTGGACTTAGAAAACTTTCAACTCAGATGTGTTCAATTTTTTTAACAGGAGTATCATTCTTAGATAGCACCACATTTCGAATGCTTCCTATCCTGATTTCTCTGCATCCATCTACGACCAAGCGTCGCCTTCATGGAGAAACATACGTATCATTTGATGAATTGTTTCCTCATGTATACACTTGCATTTTCGACTGTAAAAATATTACAATTTGGATGCAGTAACAGTGAAAATCGACTTAACTTTGGCCAATTGCTGTTGCTGTTTCAAATCATCCGCATTAGTTGAGGTAAAATTTTTGAACATTACGGTTAAATTCATAAGTATTCATAAATACTCATCCCCCATATCTGCAACACATCCTCAATCTTTCCCTTTCCTCGAATATAATTTCCGTCCGTAAGTATTCCAAGTACCAATTACCGCAATTAGTTTCGCCATGTCCACTTTTAAGGGCAAAGCGAGCATCAGCCACCCATCGTCGCTTTGCCCAAGCGAGGCAACAATCTCCTTAGTGACGTGAAGTAGAGCATGCGAGGTTGCCAGCCGCATCGCAGCCACCCATACTAGCACTTAGCAATTATATATGCTCTTCTTTCATTCCATTGACCATCCCAGTGGACGATCAATGTGCAAATTCAACTTTTAATATTGATTAAGTATTTTCTAGTTGATATTTTATAATTACCATATATTTTTAATTAAGAGAATAAAATGCTACACTGAATAAGTATAAGTTGATTTCATTGGCCTGAAGTATATAGGCTCAAGCATAAATTTCATCATCCGTGGAGAAAATTCAGCAATAAGCATGTAAAAATAATATAATACCGCATTAAGAATTAGTCAGATCATTACTTTAGTGAGTGATTGTGGGCATTATTTTACGCCACAAAATAAATAAAAATGAATTAACATCAACCAAGAGTGTGCAAACAAAACGTTAAAAGAAAGTTTCTCGGGCTTTCCACCGGTTGATGTCGTCCATGTCTCCCGAGACTGGGACGTCTTGGGTCGAGACATGGACGCCTTGGAAGACATGGACGACATTAACCGGTGGAAAACCCGAGAAACCTTTCTGCAACTGATACGCCGGGAAAACCTAAGATCATACAAAACGTTAAAGGCACGATTTTTATTTTATAGTTATGACGATTAGCACGGAAACATGAGATTTTAAAGCCGAAATAACGCCTAATGTAATTACCGACTTACATAAATGTCTTAGTTACAGATACTGTCATCATCCTTTTTACATCAAATATACACTAAATCACAGTAATCGCTCGGTTTTTAATCGAAGAGTCCTTCAACATCCAATTTGTCCTTAATATCTGCAGCAGCTTTTCTTCATTTAAAATCGAGCAAAAAGTAATTCATAACACCCGAAATTCAAGGCTCAGTAATTTCTTTCTTTGGCCCGTCTCATTACACCGTTCCACTCCGTCAACACCAACCTGTTTCTCTGCTGCCAATGCTGCCAATTTACCTCTTTTAACTCAAGGTCTCTTTTTTGACTGCCTTCCTTTTTCATTTTTTTACCGGTCAATGTTTGTTCTTTCTCTGTGAACCCTAAAATTAAATCCAACTTCCCGTGACTCATATATCTGCAAGTAATCGCCTGCCAACATTGAGCTTATTTTTTTTAATTCAATGCGCCTTAATTTTGCTTTCAGTCAGAGTTTGGAATATTAACCGTGATATCTCACTGCAGTGCGGAGACCAGAAAACAAACTCCTTTCGTCTATCACTTTTTACCATGTGCCTATGCCGAAATTTCGCCTATTCTCTGCGCTTTACATCAATTTTGGCTACGTGCTCCATGAATTTCCATCGCTTAGCTATTTATTTAGTAAATTGCTCACATACATCTTACTTGCCAGTTTACAGTGGCACATTATAACATACAATACAAGAATATAAATACAATCAAACATCAAATTTAAATAAATAACAATGCATTAAAGGTAATGATAATAACCTTAAGGTTTTCTATATAGATGGGAAAGAGACCAGTTGGTAAAAGTGTGGCTAGGAGGTGAGAACGGTTCAATGTGTTTTGGAAGAGAATCAATTGATGAGGAAAGAGAACGGAACGCTTGGTCAGGGACAATGAAGGGAATAGGCGAAAATATGGAGGAGTAAAGTGAGTCTACATGGGAATTTAAATTGGAAATAGGTTCAGAACAGTCCATGGCAGAGTTGAGAATGCTGTGTACTAGTTTTTGAATCGGTTTTGAGGATTAAATTTGGGATATTAAGTATGGAAAGTGTTGGCAAAACAGTATCAGCCGTCTTATTGCGAAATTAAGGAACTCGGTACTTAACTATGTTAATGAAAGTATTTGTAACACTTTTTAGAACCAAAATATTAGATGGAGCTGAGATGGTCTAAATGGGTGAGCAATACATTATATCTGTAACGAAAATATCCGATCTGCAATTTGAGCGTGGTGATGTAAACGGCAGAAAGTGTTAAATTATATTCTCTACCAGAGTAACTCACCTAGCTGCCGTAGATGAGCCTGGCTCGTACAACTAACTCTATATTGTGTAAGTATAGAAGACTGATTCCGATTAATTCCAAATAAATAGCGATTCATTTAGAGTTAGATGAATTTTATCTTTCAAATAGAATATATTTCATATCATCCCGCCGATGGAGTTTCCTACCAAACATCATGCCCAATAAACGATTTTTCATGATTAATTTTTTTCTTTCTAGATATAGGTTTTGCCGGTGGAAAATAGCTTCTGTCTCTGCCACGGGAATCAGGGGTTGAGCGGGAGTTTGTAATAGATGTCCGCGGTCATCGTCTGTCAGTGGCCAATCGTTTTTTCAGTATAACGATGGCTTGAGGGTGTAAGCTACGACTTCTAAATGGTAGATATGAAAATTCTCCGGGAAATAGAATCTCCTATTATAGCTTCAAGTTTTTAGTATGCACATCTATATCTATAGACTACCCTGCAAGCCACCTCAACAGGAAGGGGTTGTTAGAACACTGGCAGTTAACATGCAAAAAAGGAAATCCTCTAACGAAAACGAATTCCCCTACGTATCTGCTCGGCAAAGTAACTCTCTCAATCCATCGCTTCTGCCGGACCTGGAAGTACATACAGTGGAATTCCAATACATTTTTAATCCGCGCCGCTCTGGAAGATATCAATTCACAATTACTCAAGTAATCTAAGCCTAGCACGCAGCGTCCGACATACTTGAATGAAAATTCTTTGGGTATACTGTAATGCGCTTTAAGGCTTAAATTACTTTGAAAGGTGCGCAATAACATGCCATATCCCATACAATGAGCGATCCCTTCACTGGCGCCTTAATACATTCAACGACTTCATTAAGAAAGTCGCGCTAAAAAATGGCCATTGTTGGACGCTGTGCACTTGATTAGAAGATCGGGAATAGTGATTTTCCATTGTAAGTTATAAGACACTAATAGTTTACTGCAGTCTCAGCTTTCCACGGACTGGCACGAAAAGATTTTTGCACAGAGAAAAATGTAAATCAATACCTTCTCAGCACCCTTCACTATAATTTCACCACATTTATTCAATAGATAAACATTCTACGGAAAGAGTACCCCTGCGGTATGAAACAAATTTCGAACCATTTGCATGATCTTTTTTAATTATCAAACTCCTCTAAATGTCGAAAATTTCTTCAACCTACAAATTTCATGTCTATAATATTAAATGATCCTTGTATTTTGTTGTAACCGCATGAGTTTGCAGGCAGAGGCTCAAATGCTTCACTCGTAATCAGCGTAGCCAAGAAGTATGATCATGCATCACAATATTATTTTTATATTACAGTTATCATGTATACCCATATCAGAAATATAAAATATTTTGAACTTGTTAACATTTTTATATGGTTTTAATTACACGTAACTAGGTGCAATAGAGTTGAGTTTTTTTTGCAAGCTAACCTTGTTGCCAAAACAATACCTACACTGAATTTCATTTTAAAAGCACAATAGATTTTAAAAACTTAACGTATTATATAAAGTTTGAAAGAAAAATTAAAATGGGTAGTAAAAACTATTGATACGATAGCAACAAAATATATATCTTCATTTAAATTATTGCCGAGAAAGAAAGTGAATACAAATCAAGGGATGATAGTATGAGAAGCAAATTATTATTAAAGATTATTTTTCGAAAATAAATAGGGAAGTATTAGTACAAAAGCTTCTCATTCCATATATTAATCTGATCACGTAACTAATAAAGAAGTAAGCCACTCCAAGGCTTGCACGACATCATTTTATGCATCGGTTAGATACGATGTGTATTTAAAACAAAATACAATTTGCGGAAAACTACTAAATATTTTTAAATGGATAAGGTTCTACAAAATGGAATCTCAAACTGTGGTTTAGATAGCTATAACTCTTAACTATCATAAATCCTGACAATTTATGAAATTATAGGAGCATGTTTTGGTGTAGTTAGTTGAAGAATAGGTTGCTGACAATGGATTATCTGGTTCGAGTCCAGCAAGACGTTTAGCCACCCCCAACTAAAAGACTAGCTCTGAAGAGTTGCCATAGGAAAGTAAGTTGTACTTTGAGCATAAACTTGTTTAATGTACGTAACGGTATCCTGGTATTGAGATAGTCTTATTGTTAGCTTATTCAGACTACCCTATATGCTGATCCACAGAAATAAATAATGAGGGATAATGACAGATCAAATTTACGGAAATAGTGATTAAATGGCTTACACACGAACGGCCATGTTAGGCCTTTGCGGTCCATCCAAGATGGCAATGCGAAGGAGGAAGGACTTCAATGAAAGAGTTCAATTTATGAAATGAAAAACCGGTTGAGAGCGTCATAACCTGTGCTTAAGCCGCGCATGACGATACTGCGGTATTTTGCAATCCTGCCGAGTGAACGATGGTGAAGTTCACATATATTTGTACACCTTCGCACATCTAGTGCCATGAGGTTTGGTACCATTACCCTAAAAATTAAGGAATGAATTATCTCAGAAGTCTGCGCAGTGCCCCGGAAAGCCAAACGTTCGTGGTTCGATTCTGGCCAAGGGGTCTTTTTCTAATGGCAATTAATATGAATTTCACCACCTTTAACACAGCAGAATTGAAACATTACACACTAAGTGATAAGTTTGAATGAAATTAGCAATATATCTGCAAATAAAAGTAACCAAATTTATAAATAAAAACATTTCTGGGAGGATAAAATAATCTATATTTAAAATTTCAGGGAAAGATAACTCACTGTTATTTGCAACGAGCTTTTAGCGCATGAAATCAAGTTTATTAATTCTTTGTTTAGCTCACAAAAATATTTCTAACATTGCAGAAATAATAAATAATTAAATAGTGTTTAATTATATACGTTTCATTTTTTTGGTTCGCATTCTGTTTAAAATTTGCAAATAGCAATGCTAATGGATCGTGAACCATGTATAAATATTCCCGTAAATTATGGCAGCGGCTGGTTAAAAACCTCTGGATGGTCGAAAGTGCGATGGCGGCCCGGATTCTATGGCATAATCCTCAAATTCGAGGTCACCTGCCCGCTCTTCTCAACAGCATACGATCTCATCATCAAAATTCGCACGCTATCTATCCTCGCAAAATTCTGATTCCTTGGATTACCGCCGCTCCCTTTTGTCGCTAGTTTCCTGCTTGGGCGGATAGAAAACTGTTCAGGGACTGCATCGTTGCACACTTTGAGCTTAATCTCCGCCTTATCCTTCCTCGCTAATTTCACCCTCTGGGTCGTCACTCCGATTTTGGCTGGAATTTCGGATTTCTCCTCCGTGGCTCAATTTAAGTCTTTGGTAATAGATATGAATGCATTTTTTGTACAGCTTGCTTCAGCAAGTCTTGTATTACCAAATCATTTGATGCCTAGCGACTAATTTATTTCATTCATGTGGCAATAAGATAATCGTTCTTTTTTTGGTGGAGCCTACAGGGTGTTGATGGCTATCTACACCTGATCTCTATCCATTCCGCTTATCCAGGTAGGGCACTAATTATTGTCCAATTTCATGGATGTACCTGCCGCTTTCTGTTAACTGGACGTTTACTACTCCCGTACAATTCCGTGATCCTGGAAAACCGAAAAAGTACTGAGTCTACCGATACAGTAAGAGAGGCATAATTTTCTGTTTCCTGGAAAGAGCTAATACTTAATACTTTATCCTAGTATGCGCTCAATAGAACTCTAAAAATATGACAAACCACGTAATCCAGCTACTTTTCCTTCCTTGGAATCATATAGTTGCAATGTTTTGTGAAAACAGATTCATTTGAATAAAATAATTAAGGGTACTTCATTTCAATTACCAAATAAATAGGTTGCAAAAAAACGAGAACATTTCAGCAAGCCATCACTGTTATTTTTCTAGCTTAATAGTGAAATAATTGTTTTTTAAATATAAATTTTTACATTTGGTATTTCATAGCAAAAATCATTCTGCATATTTAATTCGTGTTGAGTGGGCAAAATTTCTTTATATTTTAAAACTCACCATGTGTAAAATGGATTTATTTGGCATTTAATTACAGCCAAAGTCACCAGTTTATTGGAGAAATTCCACTCCACCTAGCTTTTGGACTTGACAGCGTATCCTAGTTTGTGCAATTTTTCTCACTATGGAAAGACCGATTATTGTAATTGGATCCCATAATTTTACAATTTTTAACTACTTCTGAAAGACTTTTCAAATCCTTGATGCTCCATAAATTTGTGATGCATGTAACTTACCCAATCCCTTTGAGGTTAAGATAAATTCTCTTAAGAAGCTAAAGAGAGTAAAATTATCGGAAAGTTTTTGCGTTGCCCTCCGTGCAAAAATCAAGGAATGATAAAATTTTTCCTTGCAATTTCCCTTTTATTAACTTCATTACACGTTAGTACTTCATAGCAAAAATCATTCTGTACATTTAATTCGTGTTGAGTTGGCAAAAATTCTTTATATTTTAAAACTAACCATGTTTAGAAATGGATTTATTTGGCATTTAATTACAACCAAAGTCACCAGTTTAACTGTTGTTAATAACAAACTGTTGTCTGCAAACAAGCTGACTTGGAAGAAAACCCTGAAGAAATGTAGAGATCAAAACATCGCCGCGGAAACCTACGTTCTAACTTCATTACACGTTTAGATTGTGATTAAATATTCCATAACACGCGAAATAAATTAACCCCGAAGAAAATAGTTTTTATATATTTGGATCCCTGCGATAGGTATCCCTGCATTTTTTCGCCATTCCTAGAATTGAAAAACGGATCGGAATAGCAAATGGCGATGTCGTAAGGGCAGTGCTAGAGAAATCCATTTTTGAAAGGAGAATTGCTGGGAGGGGCCGTGACTGAACTCGATTACAATATCGATGGGCAATCTCGACATGGTCGAGCAAGGGAAGGAAATCATGTTCATAGACTGAGCTGACCGCCGCCGTTACAGATCGATGAGATTGAAAGTTTCCCTCGCAGTCCGTAGGAGTAATTGGCGTGGACCCTAAGATTGATCCAAATTTATAGATGTCCCTTTCGGACACGAAAGAACTATGTTTCCATTAAAAAATTAAACATTTACTTTTGAAAGACTCTGGACTCTCATCTAATAGTTAGATTTTCCACCTCCTGTTTTCAGAATAAAGCTTAGAAATATTTGCAAACTTCCGAATTTTCTGATGGAATTGCTAATCCATTTGCCGGCCTCGGTGGCGGCGGGGTAACGTTCTCGCCAGCCAAACAAGAGGTCGCGGGTTCGAGTCCCGCCTGGGTAGGTTTCCCCGGTCCAGGGCATGGTCGTTTGTGTACGTTTACTTGTTACATTTGTTGAACACCCCGGTGTAAAATGGCCAATAATAGCTGTATCCGGTGGTTTGAGAATAAAATAAAAATAAAATAAATAAAATAAACATTAAAATTAAAATAACTCTCGAAAATTAACCGTGGACAACCGTTGGTTTCCCGGCCTCGGTGGCGGCGGTGTAAATTCCTCACCTGCAACAGTGAAGGTCGCGGGTTCGAGTCCCGCATGGGTAGGTAACCCCTAACCTCGGCATTGTTGTTCGTGGTTGCCCTATTGTTGTGAGCTCCCTGATGCGAAAGGCCCCCGATGCAAATGTAGCTGTTTTCAGGTTGATGAAGATGAAAAAATATAAGCCAACGGTGATACCTGCTTTACGAAACCACCCGCAAATTCCACACACGATTAGAGGATACGGCTTTGATTCCCGGCCAAGGCAAATGATTTTTCCCCTCTGAAATTTCAAGAATAAAAAAATTAACAGCTGAGCATAAATAAATCTCGACCAAAAAGGCACGAGGAGCGTCTTATATAGATTAGAGATGGGTACTCGTGAAATAATAAGGAAAAAATACACCTCACCATGCGCTTCTCAAAGCTGCAAGTAATCATAAGAAAAATGAAGGCAAAATTCGTTCGTTGAAGTGAAATAGTACTAAAATTGACCAAAACTTAGGGAAAAAATTTGGTCAAAAAATCACTTTTGATGATGGAATATGACCTAGCGCAGCAACGTTAGCTCCAAATGGGGTCGCAAGTGAGAGAAGAATTTTGTAGCATGGTTCACGGAAATTTTCAGTGCCATTTTCCCTTTCCATCACGCAATTGAAGGAGATCCTCCTGCAAGTGGTACCAGTAATGCAAGTCTAGTCCAGCACAATATTTCCGATTCGGTTATCGATAAACTTGTAGGTAGAGCGTGGTGGGTAGAGAGCTTCGATGCTGATGGAAGGGTCCCGCATTCAAATCTTGAGTGAAGACTTCGGACACCCACAAACAATATCCTGGAAATGCGAGGCGACCAAAGGGAAAAGAACTGGCCCCCTTACTCTAAATGTGTGATATTCACACACCTGCGGCTCAATCTGGGGTGAGTTCTACCCTCACCTATCTAAACCAACCTTTGGGTACAATCACCGATCGAGTGATTTTACTAAATATCTTTACAACCCCATCGTGCTATTTTTTGACACCATTTAATACGAAGTTTCACTGAGGCAGGCCTGCCACCATCGAGCATAAAACAAATTTAGCCATACACCATTGCAATGAAAAAACACGTAAGCATAGTAATAAAAATTAATTGTGCCCTAATTGCAGTAAACATACTAAAATAAAGTACGCAGACCTTACAATTCGATTTTATTTAACCTTCTCATTAAGGTTTAACGTGGGAAGAGTTAAAAAAAACTACCGTCGGTGGACCGTACCAATCCCCTTTCCCCCAATGCAGGAGGGAATAATTCAGTGTTCGACAGCTGTTTCGGAGTGCCTAAGCTGTGCTATTGATATTTCCTTTACATATATTCAATATAGTTTTTACAATTAGGAAAAATACTCCAAATTCACATAACTTTTAGCTTATAACTCTTCCTGTAACATATGCATGAGAAAAAATTATCCATTAGGCTCTGAACTCCTGGTTAAGATAAAACCGTATAATATTTTTGTTTCTCTCTGCTGACAAGCACTATTTTGAAAGAGTTAGGAAAATATAATTATATCTTGCGGCAACTAAAACTATTCTCAAGTGAGATAAAAGAATACGAAAATATTCAACTGTCATTTTCAGCAATCAACATAATACATTAGTTTAGTACGTGAAATGTGGAAAACCAATAATTAACTGTTAAATATCCTCATTTACATAGTTACTATTTTACAAGGGAAGCTGAATTAAATTCATTTTAATGTGATTTTTAAGTTTCTTATTCTTCGTGAAAGCTTTAGCGGGTGCTCGTCATTATGATTAAAAACTTTTTGGCTATGTCGCCGCGTCAATTCTTGGGGTGGTCCCAACGTTTCCCGACCAATGCTGGTCGCTTTTCCCTTGAAAAAGCGACCACCATCGGTCGGAAAATGTTTCTTATTATGTTTGTCGTAAACTTTGATGAGTATTTAAAAACATAGCTTATGAGGAGAATTGAAACTTGGTATGCAGTTATGAAATCGTATAACTATTTAATATTTTTAATTCTATTCTACAAAGTAAATCATTCATCCTTAAAGCTATACAATTCATAGTTATTTATGGGATAGGAGAAGTTGACGCTTTGATTTACATGTATCGGCATGGTGCTTCATTGGTAAATTTTAAATATAGAGGGTATAAGTATGTTATTGGTTCCAAATATGAAATTGCTTTTATCTCATGAATGATAGCTGCTGCAAAGAAAGGTGGAGGTATTCGTAATGGGATAATGAAGAATGGTGAAAATCAGATCAGCCGAGTGAACAATGAGGAAGAGCAGGAGAAATGCATGAAAACTCCAATAAGAAGACGCAAAAACCTAATCGGCTACACTTTGAGGCAAAACGGTCTGCCGAAGAAACTATTTTTGGAAAAAGGGTTTTGAAATACATGAAACGGAAGCCGTTGAATAAAATACACTGGGCTGGCATAGAGGGACGTGAAAGAGTAGAAATAATTAGGGGTGGAAATATTACCACGCTCCCTCTCGGTCTAAAGAAGAATGTTTATGATCGACCGAGTGAGTAATGATGAAGTGCTAATAAGAGTGGAAGTGAAGGGAAGTGTTCTACAAAACTTTAGGATAACGAGACAATTTATCTGGCACGATGGTCTGACGAATTCAATCGTCGAAGGACGGAATGGATGCACCGGAAGAAAGACAAAGCAAAGCCGAGACTGAGTTACGCAGGAATAATAAGGAAGGATGGAAAAGAGAAGAAAAACCAAGTTGTGAAAAGAAACTTGCAGAAATTTTCAGAAAATAAACTTGTTTTTTTTTCTTATCTTGACCTCGTTTAATTTATGTTAAAATAGTTCTTGGAGTGTAGGTCAACATATGTTATGCAAAAAAGTTTTAGCCAACGTTTCTGTTTATTTTAAACGATCATCAGGGCTTAGCTTAGCACATATTTATTGATATTAATAAATATGTACAAAGTTAAGCCCTGATGATAGTTTAAAATAAACAGAAACGTTGGCTAAAACTTTTTTGCATAACATACATTGACCTACACTCCAAGAACTATTTTAATATAAATTTTAAGAACATGGGTTATTTTAATACTCTTGTTATATACTGTAGTGATGGTCAGTAGAGAAAAACAAAAATATTTTCGTATTTTTTCTTAACCAGGAGTTCAGTGGCAATAAGAAAACTTTTCACATAAATTTATCCAAGGGTCGACCTGCTTTTAAATGGTAACAATTTCTCGGAGATTAACCGAATCCTTAAACTTAATAAATTATATCTCATGAAGAAATTAGACTTGAACGAAGGTTGGACACGAGAACTTGGACAAACTATCCATCCACTGCGCCGTTACGGATCTTTGAGACCGATCGTGTCTCCAGTGCGTTCGAAGAGGAAATGGAAGGGACCGAATGGGTTGATCCGCTTTTAAATAGACCCCCTTGGTAAGTGAGTAGCGATGGAAATGTCACGAGGAAGTCCGGGAGCGTGAGGGGCAGTGACGAAATTAACGTTACGCGTGCCTTGCGCGGGTTCTCCCGCTGCTGGCTGGCGGGTGAGCGGACTCTGGTGCTAAGCACGACGCGCGCCCCAACCAGGAGCACTGGCCACGGACGGAGGCTCAAAACCCTTTCCTCCGCACATTCGAATCGCTTTCCTGATTATTAGAAAGTCCCTCCGAAACGACGGCACCCACTGATCCTTCTCCTCGGCCGTGCAACGCGTGAATCCCCGCGTGTCCGCGATCCGCGGGGTGAGACGAGAGTGTGGATCCAGGCATTAAAGGGAGAAGGGGCGGGGGGTGGGTCTCACAAAAGGAATCTCTCCCCCCTCCGGCTATCTGTTAAGCTTCCTCGGAATAAGCGGAGCAGATCGGATCGAGAGGAGAGGATTGTATATAAGGGCACCGCGAGGCTGAGAGGATCACCACAACCACATCCGACTTCCATCCCGAGTACCTCGACAACCAGAAAGCCGGGACATGAAGCAACAGGTAAGGCGGACGAGGATTACTACAATCTTAATAATAGCACGACAGCTCTGTATATATTCCTCAATATTATATTCACTACACCTCGATCGTTTCCAACGAGCCAATTGTCATTATCAAGAGGTATCTCATGGAAGTGACGCTTGGGGCTCGGAAACTGGTCATGGTACAGTAAACATAATATTGTGGAATATAAAGAGGCTTATTATTCCATTAATATATAATTTCCACAAAATCAACTCGCCAACAATTGGATTACCACCGTTGCCATTCTGCGTTAGCGAACAGGAACAATACTGCATACAGGATTTGCCTTAGTGAACAGTGATCGTAATCAGGAGGGAGTGTGTTTGAATCGTTCGAGATTCATTCCGGTACGGAATTATCTCGAACCGCTCATTGGTTACTTATTGTGTGAGTCCTTGGCTAAGTACCGAAGTTCGTCTCAAATGATTCAACTTGAGCGCCCCAGAATTTCACGGGATAGGAAAGATGTGTTGTCTACCGCGGCGCATCTGAACAAAAAAACAGCCACATGCGATGCTAATCCGACACTTGCGACGCGATAGATCCAAATTCTATTGAGAAATCAGCAAAAAGTAGGACTTTTAATCAATATTTACATTCAAGTTAGTGTAACCTATCGAAAACATTCCTTTTCATTGACTTTAATTGCGATTTTAAGTACATTATTGTACGCATTGTGAATATATGGCTCTCTCTATGATCATCGCCCCGCCAGTTTTTAAAAATGGTGAAAAAGAGAACGAAGTGTCAGCATAAATCAAACCTCCACAGGACTTACAAGATTCTTTTGTATGTAATCCCTAGGAAAGGATTAAAATAGTCATAAAAGCGATAGAACGGCTAGTTATCGAAGTGCTTGCATGAGGCATTTTCAGCCTGCTCATATCTCGCTAAGACATCATCCATCCCATGGACAAAAAATCTAAGGATCACACAGTGGTCAGTCATACGAAGGGCGATGGATAATAGTGACTTGAACCCATGGATGAAATGCCTTGGATCCTCGTCAAGATTTTAAACCGCGTTTTTCTCTTTTAAGCATTCATAACGGAAGCAATTCTAACCCAGTATGGCGGCAGCATTTATTTTCAAATTGCCTATTGCCTATTTATTATCGTCACACATTCCTGACTAGCTAAAGCATAAAATATGAAGAATTTTGATTAGATTTATTATCTAAGTATTTCTAAAATCTTTTGTTTGGGTTTCCTTTTTGCTTCAAAATTTGGCCTTCCTAAATGAGCGCATGAAATTAAGTTCCCGGATTTTCCCTAATCACAAAAATCGGCTGGCTATTCTCCTTTTTTTCACCATTCCAGCATTTTCTAGTCCTCGAGGATTTTACTCCTATTACGGGACATCTTGGCTTTCCAAAAATTGCTGGAATTCGCGTGTTCGCGCGAAAGTTTCCCCTGATACACTGTCTCTCCTTGAAGGATGTATACTTCGCATGCATCATTTATGGAGGCCGCGCACGAATCAGTGATTTAATGCATATGCATACTTTCCAAAATATTTTAAGTTCGAAACATGGAACTATTCTTTTTCCTTGAAGCAACTCGCTTTTCCACCAAAATCGTGAATCGCCTCCAACATTGAGAGTTGTAAATTATGCTATGCTACATGTTAAACTGTTAAACATTCTATTGAAATGCAAATATTTGTTTAAAACAGATTTAGGGGAATATGACTGTTTATTATAATAATTTTTTTTATAGTAAAAAGTCATATTCCCCTAATTACACTATCATAAAATATCTGGGATTCGGATTATAAATTGAAAATAAGCGACAGAAAAAATACATAGAAAGCGTAGGTCAGAGTATTAGGAAAAGCAATCGTAAGTCCAAGTCCTTCAAATTAGTTTGTATCGGCCTTCCTGTACCTTTGGGCCAAATGCTGATACTGGCATGGCGAAACGGGAGGGGAATTAACGGTTTGCGATTAATCACATTTTCATTCAGTCACTAACTCTAGCATATATGCAAGCAAACGCTATGCCTAGAAATATACGTCAAGTAGAATATGGTGTCTTTTTTCAATTTTTTATTTGCATATCCATTAAAAATATCGAATTAAGGTCGTCGGTTTGGGTTATTTGGGTCTCCTTTGGCGATTCCAAGGTACAATGCAAATATTTTTTAAGTTTCATTATTATTTTTATTCCACTTAACATAAAAATAGAAGGATTTAACCATACGTAGCAATAATTACTGTATCCTTGTAACAACTTCTAAGGTAAGTATTCTTTTAAAAATTGTCATGATTTTGTTAAATAAGATAACTGATGTAAGAGTTGCACCCTCGTATGATACTTTCCCTGTAGCACTGAAGATGAAACACTTTACATTCCGAAACGTTGGCAAGGAAGGATTTATTAATCACCCAAATTGTCGACTTACACTCGATATTTTTAACGGATAAATATACCCGGTGGTCAATTATATTGGAGTAAGGATCATTACTACTTAAGCAGACTTCACAAAACAGTTTTTAAAGTACCGATGAGGGCCGACCATTGTCTATATGACTGCCCTCTGTATCTTTCCTTGATGAAAACCTCCTCCTCTCTCTCTCTTCAGACGCTGGCCTGTCTCCTGGCCTTTGCGGTCGCCTTAGCATCCTCCGAGGAAGGAGCGAAGGAAGGCGACAAGCAGCCGGAGAAGAGGGGCGTCTTTGGCCTGGGCTACGGCGGCGGAGGACACTTTGGTGGGTTCGAGGGCGGACATGGAGGCTTCGAAGGCGGTTACGGAGGAGGACATTTTGGAGGAGGGTATGGAGGTGACTACCACGGCCACCACGAGGAGCACGTGAAGACGGTGACGGTTGAGAAGAAGGTTCCGTACCCAGTGCCTCATCCCTATCCCGTGGAGGTGGTGAAGCACGTCCCCTACAAGGTGGACAAGCCCGTGCCGTACGAGGTGAAGAAGCCCTATCCCGTGATCGTGAAGAAGCCGTACCCCGTGACCGTGGAAAAGCCGTATCCAGTGACCGTGGAGAAGAAGGTGCCGTACCCGGTCTATGTGCCGCACAAGGTCCCCGTGCCGCACCCATACAAGGTGTACGTGCCCAAGCCAGTGCCCTACCCAGTGCACGTCCCGGTCAAGGTGCCAGTGCCGCACCCGGTCACCATCTACAAGAAAGTTCCCGTCTACGTCCACCACAAGCACGAGGAGAGTCACCATGAGGGAGGCTACGGCGGAGGTCACTTCGAAGGAGGCTACGAGGGTGGATTCGGCGGTGGTGAAGGTCACGGGTACGGAGGACACTAACAAGTCCTCTACCCTCTCACTTAATTTATCTTTGTTAGCATTGTTTTTCTGCTTTTTGTTAGAGCCATCTTCTCGTTCATTGCGTAAAGAGAGCAATTACATGCCGTGTAATGGTCTCATTTAGCTTGATATTTCATAATAAATATGTAAAAAAATAAATTTACTTGACTATTCATTTCTATGTTGATGGGGACCTGAGTTTTCTGCAGAATGAAAATATTTTCTAATAATGTACTCATAAGATATTTCACCCACATTTCGTAGCAAAGGATTGGTCTTATTGCTTCCGCCTAGTATTAGCGGGTTCAATTAAGTATTACAGAAGTTTGAGCAGAGTTAAAATAACTATCACATTGTAAAGTCAAAAGTACTTCAAGGCCATCGCTTCAAAAGAACACATGTCTGTGACCATCGCATTTGATATATCAGGTGTGACTTAGTGAGTTCATTATGCAAATCGTTGCTCAATTAATCGCCAAA
Source organism: Ischnura elegans (assembly GCF_921293095.1). Taxonomy (NCBI): domain Eukaryota; kingdom Metazoa; phylum Arthropoda; class Insecta; order Odonata; family Coenagrionidae; genus Ischnura; species Ischnura elegans. The sequence continues at coordinate 136,022,535 of NC_060247.1, read as the reverse complement.
GTTCTCGTTTCCTTTGCCAGACTATATCAGATATATTTCATGGATGTAGCTGCTATTCATTAGCATAAAAAGCAAATGGCACTAAAGACAAGAACTCTAAGGGACACGAAAACTTCTTGATAAACTAGTTCCGATATATAACCAATGATATTTTCTAAATTTTTCATTAATATATTGAATTTCGCTGAGTGACAGGTCAGTATTCGCTGAAAGACAAGTTTAAACTAATGTGTGGAAGTACATACATTTTGCGCATCAATAGAAGCTGAAATTACCCAGGGGGAAATTGCGTAAATATGCTGATTTTGATGGATATAATCTACGAACGAAGCGTGAAATTGACACACTTCAGTGATAAACTACTAGCAGGCAATTAGAAAAATTTTGCTGTCTGAGTGTACCCAATTTCTCTTTTCTCCAAATATGCATATGGCCTGGACACTTATTCAAATCAACTTGAAAAATAACTACAATTTGATGATTTCAATATAGTGCGAGAATAAATTATATAGAGAGAATAACCTGCGTTAAACCTACCTTAGAATTGATGATGATGAAATTTTCGTGCACTCCTTGCTAAAATAATATCCCTTTCAGTGAAAGTTCAACTGTAAAATGCCTAATTGAGGCTAAATAAAGTTTTTTTCACTTGATAATGATTAACGAAGTCGTCGTGATTCAAAGACTGAGATACTTGGAGACTGCGCGTTACGCTTAGATTACTTGATCATTGAGAAAACTTATATTTCAGTGCGACCCAGAGAACATCATATAAGAACCCCGTTTTGTTTCCAGGTGCGACAGAAACAGAGAGATAGGTTGCCGAACGGATAGGCATTAGTTTATCCCCCGAGCAATAAAGGACTTTAATATATGCTGGGTGGAACTCTGTTGGAAGATTTGCTTTTATTTGTCAACGGCAAGTGTCCTAACACCACCCTCCGCCAGCTTATTGAGGCAGCTCGCGGGGTTGTAATTAGATGCAGATGAGAACCATGGAGGGAAATTTTTAATGCTGCTGAAATAACATTATAATGTCAATGGGAATGCTCTACGTCATAAATATTGCAAGAATCATGAAATTATGAATTGGGGTAGACTATTTCTCAGAGTGCGGGGCAATTGCACAAATATGCTGATAGTGATGGATAAAAATTACTAACAAAGCATGAAATTTACACACTTCAGCGATCAAATATCAGGCAATCAGATGATTTGAAAAATTATCAAATAAAATTCACCAACTCTTGATTTACTTTGTGGTATTCCTTAACAATTTTTCCTGGATATCACGCAATTACTTACACCATTTATTTTTTACAGAGCGAATTTAATGAATCATCATCATCTTCAGGCGCAAATTATGATTTGTTTAAACAATTCATTGAATCCCGGTTCGCGTTATGTAAAAAAATAAGTGGTATAAGTAATTGCGTGATATCCAGGAAAACTTTAAATCATCTAATGCCTGATGTTGCCTGTTGCATCTAATAGGGTGGTTTCCTTCATCAAAGAAAACGAAATGCATTGATTGCGATTCGTTACCCACCACTAGTGTATTTATAATATACAAATTATTTGGTATTAGAAATGCCGGTTTAGATGAATGGCAACGGTCAATTTTATCCTCATTTGAAAAATGCCAGATTGGCGCCCATGCGATGCCACTCCACGTGGCGTCACAGAGACCTAGTTTGTATACGAGTAGATAGGAGTTTTACCTCGTTTGAGATTACCAATGCATGCATGAGTCACAGAGCTCAGGGAAACATGTCTTAATAATCACTTATTAAAACTGGCTAAGGTCGGAAAGTTTCCTTCGTTTGATAAGGTAGTAATAATCCATATTTAAGTCAAGCGCTACCTGCTAGAAGGGTAGTCTGCTACCTGCTAGCAGCCTGCGTCGTATCAGCGCTCAAGCCTCGCCTCAAGGTTACCTCACAGGGCGGCAGCGGGACCCAGAAATACGTCACACGAGTTTTCCCATCATTCCTACTTAGCCGTCGCGTTTTCACGCTCTTGAAAATTTTCACTTTTCTTTTCATCGCTAAAAATAGATATCGTCATTAAAAAATATAAAAGCGTGAAATACGTACTCCAGGAGTAATAATCTTTCGATTTAGGCAATAAAAAATAATAGGAAACCACCCTATTGCCTGTTGGTTGAAGCATTGATCTTCTCTAAGCTTTCTCCTCTCTATCCTCTCTCTCTCTATATATCTCTCTCTCCCTCTCTCCCACTCCCTAATTGGACACGCCCGAGCGGCGGCAGAGCACTGCTTTTAATTCAATCTGGAGCACTCTCACTGTTTTGTGTCGCTAATGGGTTTCCTCATTCGGCACTTCATTCTTACTGTTTAACCCTTTGTCAGTCAGTGCAAGAAGTCACTTAGGGTAAATCAGAGCGTAAAATATTAGGGAGAAGTGATTTGGTTTTGAACATTTAAACTTATTATTTTGTGTATGCGCAGAATAAATTATTTAAATAGAATTCACCGACTCAGTTTCAACTGTGTGGAATTCCATTTTTAGGTTTTTTGGTTGAATTACTGTTACATATACCTCATTTTTTTTTTAATGAAGCGACCTGGGTTTTGATGTATAATCATCAGCATTAGGCGTAAATTATTATCGATTTATCTATCATTGTGACCTTAGTTACGAGACACCACTTCCGCACGTTTTTGATGCTCATACACTTCTAGTCATATACTTCCACTAACTGGTGACGAATTATTTCGAGGAAAACTTTTTCCCTTTCAAAAATCGAATGACTTAGCGTAGCTCCCACCTGGCGTGCGCGCTAAGCTAGAGCGTTATCCTTAACGGCTGCTACACAGCGACTGAGTGACCTAAGGTGTTCTCGTGAGTGGTTCTCAATTTTAGCGTAGGAACCAAAAAATGCAATGCTGTAGTCTAATTTTGCCTAACAGATCGCGTTTGGAAATGGCGTCGTTGGAGACCTTACTCCTCAATACACCCTCGTACTGAACGGAAGAAAAGAGGAATTAAGAAACAGACGCCAGAATAAGGGAAGAGGGAAAGCTAATGAGATCGTTGTCCTTGTGAGATAGTTATTCAATCATTAAAAATTATTTTAATAGAATTAGAAAAGGAGATAATTTCAAAGCGAGAAAATGTTTATCCGTGTGAGGTACTACTTTGAAAAAATTAGGGTTAGAAGTGACAATTTAATTGGTTACATCATGAGTAGAGATGCATGAAAATCGCAAATGCGATAAATGCGAGATAGATGCGATGTGCGCGGCAAAATTCGTACATTTTGTGCCGAGCGCAGTTTAAATGCTCTGCCGACACTCACCGCTAAAGGAAGCATGTGAGCGACTGGCCTCTGGCCAGCTACTTGTTGGCTGGGACTCTACGTGGCCGCAAACTACAAGTGGGCGCGGGTAAGCTACACCTCCGCCACTATATGTCTTATTCCTTAATTTATTATTTTTCTACAACGTAGCTATTTAAAATATTCTGTATTTTGTCATATAACTGTGTTTCACTACATTTTATCATCATGTACCTCATTATGAAAATAAAAAATAGACGCTACAAAATGCGATAAACTGTTATTGAAAGTGCGATAAAATAAAAATAAAAGTGCGATTTTCACGTATCTCTAATAATGAGAAACGATGGTTAAATGAAAATTACAATTGTCGAGGAGTACTTGGAAGGGAAGATCGACAAGGGTAGGCCTCAGATAACAGAGCAGGTGGGAGCACATAGAGAGGAGAGATAGAGCAGATAAGGGTATACAGAAGAAGAATTAGGCAAGTGTTAAAAGATTAACCGATGGGAGAGTTGAGTGGAGATCTGCGTATGTTGCATCTCTGAATTGATGACAGATGATGACGATAGTCTTTGTACTTGTATTGCCAAAAGAGTATCCCTTTTATTGAAATTTCTACAGTAAAATGACAATTTGAGACTAAGTAAAAACATTTTGATTTGTGTACGACTTGAGCATTCCTCGTGATTCTTAAGATTGAGATCTACTACTCGAAATTATAGGTACTAATTCCTAAAAATAAATTACCATACAAAATATGAAAGGGCTTTTCTGTCAATGTTTTTTCACTGATGAGAATTTTAAAACCTATCATTGAAGCAAGCATGGTTAAAGCCTGATTGATAGGGACAGAAAATTTTATAATACTTGTGAATGAATAATTTTCTGATCACATTCGACTCTTTTCACTTCCAGTAAGCATCTTGTCAAGAAATTTAAATATTCGAGTAGAAGAAAGTTAGAATAGACCAGAAAAAGTTTTTGTGGCGGCGAAATGTCCACATATCAGCTGACTATGTATTAAAGGACAGACAAATTACAAGTGCTTGATATTGGGCAGTCTCCGAAGGGCACACCAGAAGTTTTTCGAGTAATTGTTTTACGATGCCCACTAATGGAAACGCAAACTCGTGGAGGGGACTTAAAAATGTTAAAAGGAGAAGTGGAAGAAAGCCAAATTAAATTTGAAAAGGATAACATCTGTGAAATATGTGATGCGTGTACGATGGTTGGAAGAACAAAGGTTATACATGTTGAATGATTACAGATAATTTTAATTGATATGAATGATCACAGATTAATCCACTTTCTATAATGGTAACTACGGACTTCTAAATTGTTGAGCAATCTAATGAATTCTTAGGAATCCAAGAAAATAAAATAATAAGTGGGCTAAGGGTACATGTTGGATAAGTCATTACCATATTGTTTCAAGCGTTTAAAAGAATTGCTGCAGATTATTGTCATATGACTGATTTTTGCCTGATTTCCTTTCACATAGAATAATGGTTGCGTTATTTCATGAAAGCTACCAAAAGGGAACTATTACAGATCTCTAAAATAAATGGTGCGACTAATTTATAATGGCGTAAAAGATCTTCAAACCATGGTTATTGAACTTAAAGTAGTTTAGAATGGACATCCATGGTATGGATAAAGTTTGATGGATCTCCATTTACTGGTCTTGAACTGTAATTGCAGAATAAAATATGAAAACGCGGTAAAGGTAAATGTTTAAAGAACTATAACGAGAATCAGTGAAATCACATAAGTGTAAGATTTTTTCATTCTTGGAGTATATTACTTTGAGCGCATGACTACGTACAAAGTTATGTACTTGTTTCATGCAGTGCTTTGGAAAACGTCTGTTGCGTAACGGCGAGCAAGTAGGCTTTATTTCTTCAACAGTGGCTTGGCAAGAAAAGACCTCCGTCTCCTGGGCCACAGTGTTGATTTTGAGACGTCAACACCTTCTTTGGTAAAACCTCGCCTAAGATTGGCCTTGGAAGAAGATGGCTTGGTGGTGTAGCTGGTAGCATACCTGATATGCAATCGGGAGATCAGGGTTCGAATCCCGGCGAAAGGAAATGAATGTTTCATGACGAATTTCTATAGTGCATGGAAGTACACGTGGTACTGCAAGGTTTCGATACTGATGCTTTGAAACTGCGACGGAAATATTAGAAACGTATAAGCATGAGTGGATGAGATGTAGGAATCGGCAACGATCTATAATTCTGTGAATTGACGTGTAAATAACTGGAGATAACTCAATACATATAATTCCCCTCCTGATCGTGCGCTTCCCCGTAATACTACAGTGCACATTTAGTTGACTGTATGTGCTTTGATGGAGATTCTTTTCCCAAGTTCATTTCCATAAACCAGTGTACAGGAATTTGCCAGGTGAGGTCTTTCATTCTTGCTGACAGCCTTTCTTGTTGCTCTTGATGAATATGGGCAAAATCTTGGTCAAGATGACTTGACTATCAACTCCATATCATACAAATAACTTGTATGGGGCCGTGTATCTTGTTGGGGCCGCATTTAAAGTTTGCTCCTTCGATCCAAATATTCTTGAAACAATAAGCCGCCACGACAGTAATGACTTAATAACGTCTCAAGTTACGCATTACCTTTCCAAAGCAACTTTAAAATATGAAATAAATATGGTAAAAAATATTTAGAAATGCATCGATTCTTATGGGCATTGAAGTTCTGCTTTACCTGATGCTGCATTAATCATCACATTGATAAAATGCTAAAAATATAACGTTGCACATTTATTCTATGCACAATGGGGTTGCGAATCTCAACTTTTTCCCTAAAATTTTTTAAAGCTGTATATTTAACAAACCATAACAGTTAAATTATTAAAAACATGTTAAAAGTTCAAATCAAACAACACAAACAATCATGGATCGAATAAAATATGAATAGCTTGCAATACAAACTATTGATAAATGTTTCAATAACAATTAGGGAGAGAACATAATCGTTGATTTTTTCACAAAAGTGGATGAGAACGGAGAATCAGCGACAATTTTGTCTACGAGGATGAAATCACAGAAAATAAAAGGGCTATCGCTCTCTAAATGACATTATGTTTACCAACATGCACCTTGCTGTGGTAAGCTTTCATGCCTGTTCCTATATATCCATGTAGGTCTCACAAAATTGGCAGCTGTGTTTGTAACAATCATCATAGGATTGAGTTTTGCATTTCCGCTTGATGATAGCATTGATTAAATACCCGAACATAGCGGTGAGGTGTTGGGTCGCAATTTTTGGGATTAATTATTCTCAAAATAATAGGAAACGTCTTTTAGAAATGTTTATTCAACAAATAATAACAGAGTAAAACTATAAATTGGGAAACAGAATAACGAACAACACTAAAATGCATCGATTAAAGTAAATGAGTTTAGCTTGCAGTACAATACTTCAGCAGACGATGGGTTAACAGAAGAACATAAAAATAATCGATATGAACACATGAGTGGAGGAGGCTCAGCAGTAACTAACTCGAGAAGTAGAGCAGCAAATGTAGTAAAAGGCCTCCCGCTCATCACCGCCTCGTAGCTGCGCCTTCCCGAGTACAACTTGGCTAGATGTGATCTGATATCCGTTGCCTTTCCAGTGAACAATATGGGCGAAGAATTCGAGTTTTTCGCCGGGTTAGGGACCAGCATTGGAAGGAGAGGTGTGAAACCTAGCCCAGTGAAAAAACACGAGAGATCTACATCCATACAGCGAGATGTTTGATTGTGCATTCGGTCATTGAAGTCACCATTCTTCTCCGTGGCTCCTGATGCTTTCCCGGTGAACAATATGGGCGAAGAATTCGAGTTTCACGCCGGTTTAAAATTGGGAGGATAAATGTAAAATCTAACCCGGTGAAAAAACCCGAGGGAGATCTATATAGTGAGATATTTGATCGTTAATGCGGTCGTTGAAATCACCAGCCTTTCCCGTGACTCTTGATGAACACGGGCACCTTCTTGGTCACGATGACGGGGTGCGGCACGGGCACCTTCACGGGGACGTGCACCAGCACGGGGACCGGCTTCTTCACGTACACCTTGTAGGGCACGGGGAACGGGACTTTGACCGGGACGTGGACCGGGTAGGGCACCTTCTTCTCCACCGTCACGGGGACTTTCTTCTCCACGAACACGGGGTACGGCTTCTTCACGATCACGGGATAGGGCTTCTTGACCGGATAGGGCACCGGGTGAGGCACTTTGACCGGCACATGCTTCACCACTTCCACGGGATACGGCTTTGGCACGAAGACTGGAACCTTCTTGGTGATCGTGATTGTCTTGTAGCTCTGGTGCTTGGAGCCTTCCTCCAACAGGTCTCCTTCGTCTTCGTGCACCTTGGCAATAAAACAGAAACCCTATGTTAGGCACGGCGGTGACGGAAGACATATACAATATTGACGACATATTTCATTTGTACAAATTTATACAAATACCTTACCCTCGGGAATGACTCCTGCTATAACAGATGCTTATGACCTCTTCATTTACTCATTATTTTTATGCATTTTTTGTTGTTTTAAATTTTTGGCATTGAAAAATCTAATTACTTTACATATGTGTACATTTGCATTAAAAAAATTAAAAACACAGCCTAGACGAATGAAACAGAATACATTAATCTACTAGATTAATTCAACCATTCACCCAAATCTTAATCTTTAATCCTACTCCAATGATGGCACCACTAACAAGAGATACAACCGCATATGTATTTCTTCATTATTATGCGATTTATCACGAGTTTAATGACATGCACTGGTGACACTTTTTGAATGTTTACCTGCTGCTTTAATAGCTTGACTGGGGTTTCAACGGTTTCACGCCGACTCAGGGTCAGCGTCCGGCTAATGCATATCACGTATCTTGTTAAATCCAAAGGCTATCAAAATGTGAGGTTGCCCTTACCGATATTGCAATATATTAATGAATTTATGAAACCATTTTCTAATAAGTTTTGTATCTATTTTGCATCCCAACTTGAAAAATGAAGCGTTGCTGAATGGAAATAAATACATTGTAGATATTAAAGCTGCTCATACATATAACTATATGCTAAAATAATGAATCTTACATGTCAATTTAGAAGCAATTATACGAGTTTCACTGTTTTGAGCCATCAAGGACGATATTGTACATACATGTAAGACTAAATGGATGACTTAAAGGTGAATATATTACTGTATTCGCGTGGTTAATGATAGATGTAGGCATGGCATTTTGGTTGAGTCCGCACAGAAAGCTATTTTTTTTAACATTCACATTTGAAAACGAATATTAACTTATATTATTTGTAATTATTTAACTCCTCATGGTTTAACTTATGCTTACCCCAAAAAGGTGGCTAACTATCTCCGTTATTTTTAAATTTTCATGCTCTCTCTTTAACATTATTTGGGAGAAACTCGATTGTTTCAGGCGTAACTTTGTGAAAATCCATTGTAAACAAAATAAATGTATGGTACTTATTCACACAATTTATGTCATCCCCTCCGACTCCCGCCACCACCCCTCTCATTAGTTAGCCGCCTTTCATTCCATGTTAAACAGAGCACTCAAAACCACCCTGTCTGCCGAGAACCTCGCCATGGAAAGCAAAACTATCAAACAAATTGTAGTAAAAAACGGGTAAGAAGAAGGTGTCATCAATAAATTGTTAAGGAAGAAATGCTCCCTCCGGGCACAGAAAATGATATACCATTCATCCAATCATAATGAACATAAGAAACGCTGGTGCAAACTCAGTTATTACGGACATATTTCACAGGAAACCGCAAACCTCTTTCCCAGAGAAGAATTTAAAATTACATATTATAACACATCTAACTTAAGGGCGTTATTATGCTATACGAAAGATAAAATTGACATAAATGATAAAAGTGGCATTGACAGACTCAAATGCAGAGACTGTGAGACCTGTTATATAGGCCAGACTGGACGTTCGTTCCGAGTAAGAACAGAGAAACACAGAAGACATTTCAGAAACGGGGAGATAGACAAATCGCATTTCGCGAAGCACCTATAGGAGAGAGTGACAGCAGGAGCGATTTTTTTCCGGAAATTCTACATCTTGAGAAAAAGGGAAGAAGGATGGACTGCTTGGAGGAGTTGGAGATTAGGAAGCGCATCAGGAATGGAATTTCAGCAAATGAGAATATTTTTGTCAACTATTCCCCCTTCTTGGAAATTCCCCTGAAGTTGAGTAACGCCCCAACCCCAACGCAATCCTCCCCTACCAACGCGTAATAGCAACCAAATAAACAACAAAGTAACTATAAAAATACCGATTTGTGTACCTGAAGATGTCGCCTCTGCGACGAAACCGGTCGTCTTAAGTAAATTGTGTGGAAAAGTACCATATCCTTTTAATTGATTATTTTGGAGCATTAAAATCAGATGTGTCTCTCGGTAGTGCGGGGTATTGGTCTGGGGTGCAGATGGGACTTTGGGTAGGTCCTGAATGTGTCTCCTCCAAAGCAGCTAGAGTGAGCACTGATTCATTTTTAAAAGCATTTGTGTCGGCTTTCTAAAGTGTGTGAGGATAAAGAAAGACCCATAATGGATGCCGTAGTGAACGTGGTTCTAACTGCCAGGTGTCAGGATGACGTAATTCAACAGCATAAGAGTTGAAGATACAAAAAAATTGCCTTTTGCACATGGTGATTTATAATGTCCGACAAAGGTTTCTTCATAGCGTAACACCTTGAAAATGTTACGCTGCGAAGAAATCATAGTCGAACAAAATAAATCACCATGTGTAAAAAGCAATTTTTTTATTCCCTCAACTCCTTCGATAACGGAATTCCATCACGTCACGCCCGCCGCTATTAATTACGTGATTCAACAGCATCGGCAATCCAGAGCTGTAAATCACCGTATTAAACTATCCCGAGGATTTTGTCGCATTTACGCAAATGAGGAGTTTGAAATGTGCAAAGTAGAAAAGAAATCGAAAAACCTTTTGGAATCATTAAAAAAAAAAGGTCCTTCATGAATCCAAAAACCCAAAATATCACGTAAAAACTGAAATTGTGCATAAAAATGCAAATATTCATGTCTTACCTTCCGTCTGAAATTATTTAGTAGCATTTTAAAATCAGTGATTATCACGATTACCTGGTATCCTCCGTCGCCGTGATAGGATCCCGCAGATATGTGCCCACCTCCGTAGCCATAAGCTCCGTCCACGCCCCGCTTCCTCTGCTTCGAGTCCCGCTCCTCTGCAGCCGTGAGGGCGAACAAGGCGACTCCGACAGCCAAGAGACAGGGCAGCGACTGCCGAAGAATCAGTGTGGTCACGAATCGTTTACGACAGTTACACCGAAACGAATAGAACTTATGCTTTTTTCATCGTCTATACAATAAGTAGGGAATAACGCGGATTCCATGACAACTTTCAACTGGTTCTCACTCAGCATTTATGCCTTCAATTACATATATAAGTAGGCAGATCTTCCTTTTAAATAGTTTCATCTAAATCTACATAATAGCACGCAAGCTGCCTCAATGGTACTGGGACACTTGTCGTTGGCAAATTAAAAAGACGCTCTAACGAAATTGAAAATAAAGAGCCCGCGAGCTTATAACAACGCAGTGGTTTAATAATGTAGAAGTATAGTCCAAACATTTTCTCGCTCCAGAAAGATACTTCCCGTTAGCCATTTTATCGTCAAAGCCATTTTAATCAACGTAGAAGAAAACCCAGAAAATAATTAGCAGTGAACTTTTATGAATACATTTAACTGACATGCAATGCACTGAAATTATAATTTGTTGAATTCCTCAATAGATTGAGTAAGGAAGAAATGCGAGAAAACCAATGGAAGGGAAAATATTCTCAATAACATAATTTGAATGAACAAATTTCCGTATGAACGTTCTCCATCCTTCATGGCCGCTGAATTAGATTAAAATTAGTTTGAAAAGGAAACCTTGAAACGCATGATTTCATCCAAAACTCCATGAAATTTTATTTCACTAAAATATTCCAGGTTGAACCTCAAAATGATTAAAAAAAAGACATTTAAAGAGATGGCATACTTAAAGACGCTGAAAAGAGAATGATTATGCCTTCGTGATTGATGTGACCTTAATAACTCCAACCTGAATATAGTATATTGTGACTGCGTGATTTTCTGCGCTTCAGATTAAAACTGTAAACTAAGAACTTGACGAGTGTACATGCCGAAATTCATTTGAGAAAATATCTGCAAACAAACCCGCAAGCTGCCTCAATAGGCATGTGGCGGGGGATGTTATGAAACCAGACGTCAGCCGATAAAGAGGAAATGCTCTAACGATGTTCCACCTATTATTTATTGAAGTCCTTTATTGTTCGGGGGAAAAACGACTTCCCATATCCATCCGTTCGGCAAATATCTCTCTCAATGTATCGTTTCTATCAGACCTGGAATTTTGATGAGGATCTAATAATGATGTTCTCCGTGGCCCTCCGAATGATATCTATTCCGAATTGCTCCAGCAACCCATGTCTAGTGTGCAGCCTCCGAGTATCTAGTGGTTCCCAGCCTAATTTTCTTAACATCAGGGTAACGATATCTGTACGCCCGTAGCAGCTATTGACGAACCGCGCCAGTTTCCTTTGCATTTCATTAAGTTCACAGATTATGTTTTTCTGCGCTGGATACCATATCTTCGGTACATATTAAAGATGTGGCCGAACGACCGTGAAATAGCAGATCTCTTTAACTCTTTTGCCCCAAAATTTTCCAACAAAGCACTTGACAAATCAGGGCTCTTCCACAATATGATGGTATACCAGACTACGCGTGCATCCCAATGCGATAGATCCTTCGAGGTTGGCCAAAAGAATATTTAGGGATATGAATCTCCCGTTGGCCACTATATGTGTTGTCATCCACCGTGCACTTAAATGGGTGTACTAAAACCACTATTGTCGCTGAAAGCAAAACAATAGGGTGGTTTCCTTTTATTTTTTATCACCTAAATGGAAAGATTATTAATCCTAAAGTACATATTTCACGCTCTTAGATTTTTAAACGAAGATGTCTATTTTTTGCGATTAAATGAAACGTGAAAATTTTCAAGCTTGCGAAAACGCGACGGCTAAGTATGAATGCTGGGCAAAGCCCGCGTGACGTCTGGCTGCTGCTGTGTGAGGCCACCTGGGTGCGAGGCCATGAACGTCATTACGATGCAGGCTGCTTGCCGCTGAGCATGGTGGTAGCGTAGAGTATCGAGGTAGCAGGTAGCCCTTGGCTTAAATAAGGATTATTAATACCCTATCAAACGAAGGAAACTTTCCGACCGTAGCCAGTTTTAATAGGTGATTATGAAGACATGTTTCCCTGAGCTCTGTGGCTCATGCATGCATTGGTAATCTCAGACGATGTAAAACTCCTATTTACTCGTATAGAAACTAGGTCCCTGTGACGTCACGTGGAGTGGCATCGCATGGGCGCCAATCTGGCCTTTTTCAAATGCGGCTAAATGACCACTGCCATTCGTCTAAACAGGGATATCTAAAACCAAATAATTTGTATATTACGAATGCACTAATGGTGAGTAACGAATCGCAATGAATGCCTTTCGTTTACTTTGATGAAGAAAACTACCCTACTCGAATTTTGTGGTATAATAAGCCATAATCAGGGCCACCTAAAATGTGATACAATTACTTCCCTGCAAATTAATTGCGTCTTTGAAAAGGAGTGGTCCGTGGAAAATTAGGTGGTATGCAACGAATTAAACCGGTGGAAATTCGGAGATTTCACGCGCCTATTTAGGGGCATTGGCTGAAATTTGTGTTTGCGATCGTATAATCTATCGAATTTATAACTTATTCACGTTGTACCTTGCAAATGAAATCCTCTTCGTGACAAATAAACGGATCACTTTGCAATTATCGCCACACTCTGAACATTTCTGAAAACATATAAAAAATCACCCCCGAAGACGAGGCAAATACAGGAAGGAGAAAAATTATGTCACAAAATTCTAACCCTGGATAGCTGATGCTGAAAAGAACCAAAATTACTAACGATGTTAAGGTCGAAAACGCACAATTTGTTAACAGCAGAAACTTTAAGCCAAGCGCGAGTTTGCCCTGTGCCGGTTGCTATGGATAAAGGCAAATGCAAGAATAGAACAGGGTGGTTTCCTTACATTTTTTACTGTCTAAATCGAAAGATTATTACTCCTGAAGTACGCATTTCACCCTTTCAGATTTTTACTTGACGATATCTATTTTTCGCGATTAAATGAAAAGTGAAAATTTTCAAGCGCGAGAAAACGCGACGGATAAGTATGAATGCCGGGAAAAGCCCGCGTGACGTCTTTCTGGTTCCCGCTGCCGCAAATTGAGGTGACCTTGGGGTGAGGACGTGTGCACCGCTAGGCGAAGGCTCCTGATGCAGGCTGCTAGCACCTAGCAGAGTACCCGGCTAGCAGGTAGCGCTCGGCTTAATTATGGATTACTAATACCTTATCAAACGAAGAAAACTTTCCGACCATAGCCAGTTTTAAAAGGTGGTTATTAAGAAATATATCCCTGAGCTCTGTGCCTCATGCATGCATTGGTAATCTCAGACGATGTAAAACTCCCATCTACTCGTATAGAAACTAGTGAAGTTACGTGGAGTGCCATCGCATGGGAGCCAATCTGGCCTTTTTCAAATGCGGTTAAAATTAACCATTGCCATACGTCTAAACTGGGATTTCTAAAACCAAATAATTTGTATATTATGAATACACTAATGATGTGTAACGAATCGCAATCTATGCCTTTCGTTTTTTTTGATGAAGGAAACTACCGTATTCGAAGTCATGAGTTGCCATGGCATCGCGCAACAGGGAAAACTGGCGGTCAATTGGAGCGCTTGGTTAAACGTTTCTGTAGTTTAAAAATGGTGCGTTTTCGGCCTCAACATCATAATAAGTATTTTTTGTTCCTACTGGCAAAAGCCATCCAGGATTAACATTTCGTGGCACAATTTTTCTCCACTCTGTTTAACAAATACATATTGAGAATAAAGGGATCAATCTGAACTCATCGCCGTGCTCACAACATTACTCATAACTAATTAAAATTCACCCTGAGTGAATAAATAAATATATGCAATAAGGACTGGAATAAGTTCTATGCAATCCCCCTGGTCCAAACTCAGTCTTGTGATTGGTGATCGTTAAGTCCTTCACGATGGGCGCGGAATTTTCACTGCAACGCTTTTGGTTAGCTCACACAACAATGATGTATCACACGCTCACTATCTGTCAAAATCACTGACTCATCTCCACTTCAATTTAAGGCCGCAGTTTTCTTCCAACTTACCAGCAGCTTCATGGCTCGTCCGTTGTTCGTGGGGAAAGGCAGAAGAGGCCCAAGTGACAGATTCACCATCTGCACGGAGGATCTTATATACGCGCCCGACGGGATGTGGTTCGTTACCCTGGTCGGAGAAAGAGCGATAGCATTTCACCCATTAAGGCGCCCACACTTTCGCCTTTCCCCGTGCTCGTCAAAAATGATCGCCGTTTATTCCAGTCCGCGAATCAAGGGCGAAAAGCATCCCAAGGGAGGCTTCGCGATATATAATTTCGTCATTCACCATTTAACCTGCGCTGGAGCCATGCCAACTCTATCACACTATAACTATCCCACAAAGAGTAATGGATTCAATACTTCTCAAATACCCATAGCAGTGTCACCACAGTGTTTTCATGACTTGAAGTGCACTTAAAAGGGAAAAAGTCCATTTAGGTGAATTTTGTGGTATTGTTATGAGAAGATTTTTAAATAGTACCACTAATGCGAGGTAGGTCGTTCCCGTGACAATAATGAGACCCGTTCCGCGGATGACGTCACTGGAGTGCAATGCTTTCAAAATGTTAACAAATCAACGAAGATGCATTGTCAGTTGAGCAATGGCACTGAAGTTTCGGATGAATGCTTGCATAATTTAGGTTATATTAACGTCACGATAGCGTCAGGGTATAGGTAGGAATAAATCATAAGGGTTGGAGTGATTCTAGGGTTTAATTACCAAGGAAATTACGGAAATTGTGCTAGATGTGGTAATTGGAATACATTCTATGGTTTGGAGCTTATGCTTCTAACTCGAGGTAGAACCGGGTAACAAAATATGAAATAAACTGTCTGTAACTTCCTTGGAACCTCTTTCTATAACTTCAGCAAAGTAAGAATGGTGTAACTGTCAGCTGCAATAAATTTCATACCCATTCGAGATTTCTAAGGGACTTGTAAAATAGAATGTGATCATCTTCAACAACAGTTATAAATGCCAAGATTGATTTTTAAAAAATGTAAGACACTTTGCAATTCCGCATGAACTTAATATTGTACGACCGAGATTTCAACGTGACACGTCATTATCTAGTAAATTGGCTTTCGGAGACAGTCTTGGTCATTCTTTCCTGTCCACGATCCGAATGTACCAGATGATTATGAGCCACGTCGAAGCCTATGTCGAATAGCTTTAAGTTTATGTGGTATTATAAAGCTTATTACATAACATTATACCATTAAATTTTATCATGTTACGTAGATTCCACGAAGTTACGCCCGAGACAACGAATTGTAATTGGAAATAAAGAAATAAAACGCTGTAAGGTTCACTATAATTTTCATATGGGCACGACCCGGATTTCGTAACGTGGTTACTTCGTCAAGTATAACTAGTATGGGCACCACCCGAGATACGAAACCCGGGTCGTGCCCATATTAAAATAATAGTGAACCTTACAAATTTTTATTTCTTTATTTCCAATATGTAGAGGTTTCACAAAGTAAAGCCTGAAGTCATCAACGAATAATAAGATTGGTTTGACGCAGCGGGTCACTCATTTATCCCATCGGCTAATCTTTCAACCCCAACATTATTCTTCTGCTATTTCATCCGCCCGTCTACCTCTGCCGTTATTCCCTTCCGCCTGTCCTTTGACAATGGTTTTCGTTAGACTCCCGTGCCCCATTATGAGGCTAATCACATTTCCCCGTCTTCTATCCAAGGATTTTTCCAAAGACTTCTCTCCTACTCTTGCTAGATCTTATAGATTACTCACAAGGTTGTCCATTCGATCTTCGATATAATTCCATAACACCACATTTCGAAACCAAAGACTCCAATAGGCATTGAAATATTTGATCACTTTTGTATATTTTTTTTCATGGATACGAAGCATTTTTGCATACACTCTGGCTACGAAGTTTTTCGATCACCCTCGATTTAATTCAAGATCCATTTTCATGAGAGCATTGATGCACATAGAATCACATGTATCCAATTCATTGGTGGCTTTGTCTCACACTTTGTTATAAGCTGAAAAAGAAAATACTTGAAAGGCCGGCTTGTATTAGGCCCAGGAAATATCATGGAATATCGCAATCACGCGAATATCTTATCCCAGAAAGTTCATGAGAAGTCGGCATACGATTTACCTTGGTAACATAAGCTGGGAGTATTCTATATGACATTCAAAATCAAAAATCATAATACTTTACCATAAAGTGAAGATTGCATAAATTACCATGAAAAAAACTACTCATAAATGTTATTACACAGTTATTATTCAGATTGATACTTAATGGTTACATACCCGCCCATGCATTCAGCTATTAATAAGATACATTTACTGGGAGAAACCCAATTTCATCGATTCCGCCGGTTAAAATCATACTAATTATCGGTTAAATTAACGTAAACCCGTTTCAAAACTTGGGTCATTCGTTCCGGATGAATAACAATAACAATTATTAGTCTGAATCTCCTGTCTCGCTCCCCGAGCTAAAGTAATGGGGTCGTCTACTCAGACCGGACATCGTAATTTATAAATTCATTAAAACAGTATATTAGACCGAAAAGACAGATGCGTTACGACGAAAAACAACTCCTCCTCACTCAGGCATTCTATCGCAATTTGAAATTTAAAAAAATGCGAAATTTCCCGTCCAATTTTCATGACTTTCCTTACTTCCCCCAGTGTTCCATTTTTAATTTCTTATCATTACTACATGTATTACTTATGCATGAAAAGTTCATCTAGAAGACATTTTTGCTATTCAATGTAATTCACAGTGTCATGTTTATTTTCTGAAGGTGATCCCACCAACAGGCATAAAAAAACTCTAGGATCATCTTCAGCCCCAATATGGTTTTCCATCTGTGTTATTGCTATCTATATAATCTTTAAGTGGTAATAAATATTATTGTTTTTTTTTGTTATTGTTTCATATGATTTACAATCCAGTAAACTTCCTTATAGATAACACGATTAAAATGAATACGTTTTTCATAAATTGGAGATATCTGAATCCAGAAATTCCGTATACATCTCACATACAGCATTGCTCCAGCTGGAATATCTGAAAGTTCTACTAAAAGTAACGGAGGGGCATCTTTTGGTTTTTAATCCAATTACCCTGTGAGTGAGTCCGCACGGAATACATGGTCTTCTTTCTACCGATCAATTTTCTCCAAAATTCAGTTTCTAGACCGTAACATTTAAGGACACTTTCCAATTCTAAAATACTGAAAAATTGGGTTAATTAATTTGATCTCCATGCAAAATAAAGTTTATACAGCGGAACAATTGTATTAAGCACATAAAAAGACTTGCCAGTTATTCTATTCATAGATAAGCATCAAATATGGGATAACTTCACTCCTAGAATTTAATCTTCATGATTTACTGCAGATATTTTAAACATCTAGAATTCCTTATAGGCACCTCATAATCTTGCGAGCTTCATTATTCACTAATGATTACAACATATATCATGTAAATTCTAATTACAGCTCTATCGATAGTTTTCTTAGATGAATATTACATGTATGCCACTGCAAGTAAAAACCCAAATGAATTTTGAATTCCATTGACTGGGTTGTATGAAATGTTGGCAATAGTAGCCCATCAACGTGAATTGATGAAGTATCACTACCCTCAATTCATCACTCAAACCTCATCACCGCATATCAAGCTAAGGCTTTCCTCTAACGGATTCCATGAGGAATGAATGGATATTGGTGAAAGTGGTAGTAGGCGAACAACTTACTCTTACTATCCACAGCTTGCGAACTGAATACATTGCAGAGATATTTTACCGCATTTTAATAAATACATATTGCTACAAGTGGCCTACCACCTGGTGGTAACATGGCAATAAAGAAATAAGTAAATACCTACCTATGAGCAGAGTAAAGGAACAGGAAATACATCTATAGGATACAAAAAATGCACTAATACGAATACAAAACTACTAACCATCATGATTCAACAATCCTAAGATCGGTTTAACGATGCTCTCCATTCTGCTCTCTTATCCGCTGGCATTTTCATAGTGCTCTTTGTTCTTTTCTCCTGTAAATGATTATCATCAGTATCTTCGATGTGTGTGTTGTCAGGCTGATGGTCCGAAAATCTTCACACCACTCCGCTCTCTTCTTTTTTGGGAATAGGAATGATGATGTTCTCTTCGAAGTCACCACGTACATCTTCTGTTGAGTGCATATCGCAGATGGTGTTGTACCGTTGAGTAAACCCTTCTCTCGTGCATTTTTAATAAGCTCTACAGGAATATCATCTATTCCTGGAGCCTAATTACACATATCACAGCTCCCTTATTGCAACGTCGAATTCCGATCAAGAGATGATGGCTCCCACGTCATCCTTTTCTACTTCACTTTCCTCCTCGATACTTTTTAAGTTGAGTTCGTTTCCGTTGCATAACTCCTCCAGGTATTCTTTCCATCTCTTCACTTTGTCTTCGTCTTTAGTCATAATATTTTCATAAACGTCCCTTGTGGTATTACATATTTTGGCATTACGCCGTTCCTAGAAACACTTCCACTCTATTCTACAGCCAGACTCCGCTTAACTTTGTTGGAGATTATTTTGCACATCCACGCAAAGATTCATAATCCACGGTTCTCTAGCTTTCCTCGCTTTGAGACAAATTTCGTTCCCTAATCTATTCTTCAAGTCTCTCCTTCATCAGTTTTCGTATTATTATACTTTCTCCGTTCTTCATTGAGGTCTAGGACTTCATCCGTGATCAATAGCTTTTTCTTACAAAATTTTCTTCCCTCTAGAACTTCTCTAGCGGCCTCCTGAATCCCATTTTTGATACTTTTCCAAAACGCAATCTCTCAGCTTCAGAGGAATTGGAAAATCCTTCATCACAGTGAGTAAAAAAACTCTAATATAATTCAAGAAAACTATGAAATTTCAGTAGGCCTTAAAAGTTTCCAAGAGATGCATGCCAACATGGCATCCACTTGCATCAATAAACCGAATTAGACGTTCTTTCGTACTGATTCTTAATTTCTTTAGAACGCCGTTTGCTTTTTCGCGAACATTATTCACCATTATTACTTCTAAGGTTTCCTGGGTATTTCTTTAGCACTTCAATTTCATCAATTCTTTGCTACCAAGTATTTAGCATGGAGAAAATAAGTATACAAAATAAAAATCAAATGGAGTGTCTCGAGCTCCTTTACGTATTAGAAGATGCGGTTTGAAGTTAAAAAAAACAATTAAAAATATGATAATTAAACATTATAAAGGTAAGTATCTACTCACAGTGGCTCATCAGGGAAGGACATCATTTTTTTGAATCTAATAACAGTAGAATATTATGGTTGCAAATTGGCATATCAGCAATTTACCTGAAAGAGATAAAATGGGATTAGTAATCATTGTAAATGAGAAAATTGTACTAAAAATATAACATTTTAATAATTCCATGTAAAATTAAATACACCAACCTACATTGCAAAAAAAATTAATAATGTAGCATAAAAATAACGCGCCTAAATACCACAGAGGAAAAAATCCTTAACTTAGATTGAACCAGGATACTATAAATCCACACTTCGGTCAATTTAATCAATTTTTCGTCACTTAGGTATTATCCTAAAAAAATAGTTCTTTAAATTAACATTTACTTGCTATTTTCATAAAAACTGATATTTAAAATCAATGGTAAAAGTATACAAATGAGTGAAATGCAAGAAAATAGGAAAACCACTAGTGTTTTATTAAAAGGCATAGAATAAGATCTATTCTGAATATAGCGACAAAAAGTACGTCGTTCCTCGTACGTCCGGAAATTAAGATGAAAGGCGATTACCCCGTACACGGTTTTAGCACCTGTAGCGAGGTGCGCTAAACTATCACCGTGAAACCTTCGCTGTAACATGTAGATTACAGATTTATATTCTATACTATAATCAGATAATGAAATAAAAGTAATAAGCAAATTGAACGTTTAACTTCGTCAAATTCTCTGCATTAATTGTTTTTGATGAAGAATAAAAAATATTGAAAAAATTGGCTATTTGAATGGTTTAATTCGAGTTTTGAAACCATGATAAATGAATGAAATAACTAATAAATTGAGATGTGAGGCTCTAGAGAGGTTACGAACGGGGTAGAGAGCAAGGTAACGAATTGAAATCTCAAAAGGCAGTAATGGGGCAAACGTTGGATCATATCATCCGCGATCAAACTTGTAGTTATCGCTGGATACATGTAGGTGCTTGAAAGCTAAAAGAAAAACCATGCTAAGGCGTTCAACATGGCGTCTAGAGGCTGTAAAAAGTATTTTATTACATAAATGTTGAGTTAATGGGTAAAAGGTAAAAAAGCAATATATCACATCTCGAGTGGCAAGTGTGCCTCGCGTATTTAAAGGTAAAACAATAATTGCGGATAGCTATTTCGCGTGAATATTTGATGCAGCGTTTTGATCCGTGAAAATGAAACATTTTCCTCGGATGTAGCGCAAGGAGAAGGTAGACTTGCCTAGATCATATACAGGAATATACTTAGTTGGTAGCCGTGAATAGCGAAGTTCAGTGTTGATGCAGTAATGTACGAGAATTCCAAAAGATTAACTTCCGTCAGCCGTGGACGATAATTTTGAAATCAACGGTACTGGCCACCTGTAATGCAAGCCGGTTTAGATACCCCTCAGTTCCCGGGAAAATGGTTCTAGAGTCAGCAGAGGATTGTAATCCCAACTCATGAGTCGAGCCAAGATTTTATGTTCGCTTATTTGGTTTACATTTATTTGTTGTCTGATTCTTTGTTTTCAGTAAGCTTTACTACATCTCGTAACTTGGAATTGAGAGGTTGTTCCATCTGTTTTTAATGTCCTATATGAATAAAAGGCATCAAGCTAACGTCAACGCTCACTTAATATGCAACTTATTGCATGTAACCTCACTCACTATCAACATATTTAAGTTATTCGATTAATAATCGAAGCTAGCAGGTGAGATATTTCCCAAAAGACGTGTTTGCTGGAATGTGTCACAGTCCGAATTTCCTTTGAGATGTTTTCATTACTCCTGCAGCCAAAATTAATCAATTAATGGAAAATTAATTTATATTATTTTAATAAATTGACTTCTTGGCTTTAGTTGTCGTTTCGAGAACGAAGCTTATCTCACCGCTCGAATTCCCAACTCTAGAGAGGATGGCTGTTTCCTTGCTGTTAAGGCCCATCATCATGTGCAGCTCTGCAGCCCGGTGTGGGGTTTGGCTTTTAACAAATTTAACACTAGAACAAACCCAACCACTCATTATAAACTGCGCATACTTCATACAATCATAACTTCCCTCCCTGCGGTTTTATTAATCGGTTAAATGCGGTTAAATTATTCCTTTCCTGCGGTTCAATTCCAAAAAAAGGAGAGCATAGAGTTTGAATTTGTGAAAAAAATCACGTCATATACTTAGGAACCTTGAATTCTTCTAAATACCCTGACTTGCAAAGGGAGCAATTCGATTCACGTGGTAGTTTAAGCAAAATTCAATATTTCCATAAAAAGTAGTAAGAATTGATGGTCTAGCTTTTGCGCCCACGTATGTACTACAAAATGATATAAAATCTAAAAGAAGAAATTGACTCTAAGACGCACCGTTTCCAAACTTAATTCATCTCAAATCGGGAAAGAGTCTGTCTGATCCTCCTTTCCCTTTTTCCAACCTCAGTCCTCACCTCCCCTCTCCCAATTAATAGGGAATTATTAGTTTTTTACTTGGTGTAGTCCGGATACTCGATTCCATTGACGACACGATAGGTTCATATATGCTAATAATGAAAGATTTTGAAGTTAATAATTCCTATTTTATTACTATAGTTATTATTCTTACACTCCAGGTTTGGAAAATTTGTAGCTTTCGAGCATTGAATAAAGTAATGTAATTCAAATTCTTCCAATTACTTAATATCCCATCTTAAATAACAAAATTTTGTCTTCTTCTACTATAAATCCAAATTAAGGAACATGTTTTATTATGCCCTCCAGTTATCGAGTCGATTAGTTAATCCTTGTACCCCAAAAGGGCTAGATAGTCATTCAGTGAATCATTAGCCTGATGGTAGCTTTCTTCAGAATAAAGTCTTAGTACAAATTTCTTTATTTAGGGATGGCAATTAATATACGAAATCTTCTTTTTCTTCAAAATACAAGGTTACTTCATGGTACATCGCAGATTTTGCTAGAGTTTCAATGAAATTTGTGAGAACGGTTCCTTTAGCACCGAACCTGATTTTTACCTCTCACGAGGCATGTCTAATTATGCATAAGTATTTTTTGTTCGTTCTTCGGCCTGACGATTCTCCCGTTATTGTCTTTTTTGTCTGTAGAGATGAGTGAATAAAATTGTCATAATTGTCATAAAACTTTGTATTCGCTCCCTCACTTGCGCTACCAACATTTTCAATCCATAATTCAATTGAGTTCCTTGCGAATGCGTTGGCCTCCGGCGTTAAATAATTCCCTCTTCTTTCGATTATAAAGATAAAGATAAAGAAATGATTATTTTTCTTGGACTCTTGGTCCACTAAGAACATACAAAGGTATGCATTGGTATCAGAGCTCGAGTACACAGAAAAATTATATACATGCAATAAATGATATAATAATAGTAACAGAAAACAGTAGCATATTGGTAAAATCAATTTTTATCAAGTAATAGCATTTTATTGAAAAGTATATTTTTGAAAGACATCAATGATTTGGAGTTTTTAATTAGTTCTGGAGAACTATTCCAAACCCTATCAAACTTTTATACGTGCCAAGAGAAATGACATCCGTTTGAGAATCATGGAATGCATTCATAGCCCTTGAATCCACGCTAGAATTCTATTTCTTTAAATATATGAGTCCCGTAAATGGGACCAAATCATGGGAAGGAGAGCAGAGACTGCGTAGTTCGCGAACACACCGCGTGCGAAAACCATGGCGCTGCCCGCACGGCAGGATGCGGGTGGAGGGAGGGTAAATGGAGGGGAGGGGTGAGTTTGAAAGGGGTGGAGGGATGGGGAAATTTCAAGCTTGAAACAAATGACGGCTGTTAACCTAACGAGTAATCCGATAAGGATAATTAGGAGCCCTTGGCCCAACATCACCATGATTTGCTTTCTCTGTTATTTAACAATGTGCAGTGACCAGGGAAGACATCCAATAGCTACCAACATATAAAAATAATCAGTCGAGTTTTTTTTTCTCTCGACCTCAATTATTTTTAACGTTGATTAGTGTATTGGAGTGTAATTCTTGATGAATTTAAATGCAAATTTTTGCCAAAGTTTCGGTGTATACTCCCCTTCCCCTATTATATATTATGTTATATTAATCCCTTACAAAATAGGGGGGATGAACAGTGTATTCATCCCTGAAACACTTTTCCATTAGCTACCATATCATATGCCATAAAAATGAAGAAAAATGGTTATTTTAATGTTTTTTAAAGTTTTTTTTATTTTTACCCTCTAAATCCTTTCAACTCCAGTGAAGTTTGTCTCTCTCTTGACCCTGATAGCCTTAAAACGTTAGTTTTTTTTAATCAGAAGAATGTAATATTAGTAAAAGTCCCTTGAAAAGCGATAAGTTTAGATAAGGGGTTGTTTTCCCCAATTGAGGGGTTGCGTAAAAATGGAGGGTGATAGAAAAAAAACGGAGGTCATTTTCGGATTCAGCGACCCAAAAGTAGCCAGAAACACCCTAAATTGAAGCCGGGCATTTTTTTAACTATTTTTTTGCAGAACAGTGTTATTAATAACCGTAACCCTGTGTCTTCATAAATAACTCGATTCATCGTAATTAAAGTCCTGATGAAAATATTTAAATATTAAAAAAATTAAAAAATTATTTAAAAATTTGCATTTAAATTCTTCAAGACCTACACTCTAAGACACTCATCAACGAATAAAAATGATCGCATGTCTCTGATAAGATTATTTTGAGAGACAAATAAAATGATACTGCCAAGGGAGCTCGGCAAATTGCCCGCATGAATTAATTCCTTTAGTAGTCTCCTCCTTTGAAATAAGACAAGGTGAAGTAAACCCATTGTTTCGAACGACAGAAATTCTGTTGCAATATTCAAATGTACAATTAAATGATTAATGCACCCACGTTGTAGATGAGCCTCCAGATGTAGACCTGTATTGAGTCAATATCAATTAAAAATGCACTTTTAATTCTATTTCGCATTAAAAGAAGACTGTATTTTTATAAAAACAACACATCAGGGAATTTTAAAAATTCATTTATGTATTGATAACTATAAACCTACATTTCTCTAAGATTTTTAGGGGTTTACGATAGGTTTTCGATCGAATATTGCATTTTGATTCAGAGAAATTTCATTTGAAATTTAATAAAGATTATTGGCCTAAATGGCCGTATTTGAGTTTACTCAGAAACAATCGGCATACAAAAAAATAATATCCGTTATGGGCCGTTAATTCATGCGAAAAGAGTTGCATTTAAAAAGAGCCAATTTGAAATTTCAAAAGAATTGATTCCCAATTCCGAAGAACGACAGTATCAAAAATTTGAGGTGAAGCTTCGCCAATAAGGACAGTCATTACCATAATCAGTGCAAATGTTTATTAAAATACTTTTGCCGGTTGCGGAAATGTTGTAAAAATTACGCCTTACCCTTTTAAACTTAACTTCCCATCAGAATTAATCTAATATTATGTTAAAAAGTATTCCATAAGGAGCATAAATACTTTTGCATACAACTTTTCCAAATATTCTTTAATTCCATTGATGACTCCCATCGTTCTAGACAAGTTACCTACAAGATTAATTCTGAATGTATATTTATCATGTAACGTGGCCACTTAAATAAGAAAATGAATACCCGTCTTGGTGAAACAAAAAGTATTCTAATATCAATGATGTGCTCTTTATGCTTCGGGCCGAAAATTTATTTTCAGCATTTCATTGCGTTTTGGACTGTATATAATGACAAGACAGCGTGGCGCGATTCCCATGCTTTTTTCCTAATGATTTAAATAGCTTTCACTACTTAAGAAAAATTGCATCTGAAGCAAGGCTTTGGCTGAGAAAATGTTACGAGAATGAGTTAGTTTCCTCTAGAGCATGACAGTTAGCTATGACTTCATTCTTCAGCATGCAGTAACCCTCGTTTTCATGGTGGGGAATTGAGCAAGCAGTTGTAGCTTATAGGTCACTTATAGGATTATGTCTGACCTGCGATTCATCTTGGCGCAAAATTGTGACTTGATTTTTCACACGTCATCATTCCAATAAATAAATCTCTTCCTAGGACTGTAACGGTAACGTTTCATTCCATGTTGAAACTTTTTTCATCAAGCTTTTCAATCCATCAAAACACATTCTAGTTTATCGAAAACGCTGTTTACAGACAACCATTCGGTACAATATTATTGTTATGGAATATAGTATTAAATGCGCCTATTGCATTTCAAACAATTAATCGTTGAAAAATTTATTCTAACTACTTGAACGAAAGATATTTAATCATTTTACTTTCGATCAGCACTTTCACCAGCAGCTAGATTCCACAACAGCGACATTTTCATTCAACTAACGTATCGTATGCGCTCTCAGCATTTTAACGTAATGTCTTTCTTTTAGTGAGGAAGTTGCAATAGCTCCGAAAAAGTCATCTTTCGATTCGTTGCCGTGTTATTGGACTAAAATGGCTGCCGTTTTGATACTATAACGTCAATTTACTTGGTTCGCATTAGAATAAAAAATCTGATGAGTAGTCAGGGGGAGCATTTTCTCTGTCCAAAAAACTTTGTGAAAACTTGAGCGGGTATCACTGCGGCATCCACCCACGATGGGGCTTTTTAAATTATTACCCAAGCAAGCCACTCAAGCAAACTCGAGCAAGGTCAACAAGTGAGGGAAACGGTATTTCTGCATCATAAGATTAAATATTAATGCGCCAATATTGGACTCCGTGTCGGCGGAAGAGTACAAATTCAGCTAAAATAAATCATACAGAAATGTTAATGGGCTTTGGTCGTAGGAAGAATTTAAAAAATCAACTTAACGCCAACGTTTGGGTATTTAACAGTTTCATAAAGTTTTATCCAGGTTTGAAACCACAAGTTCTCGGCCCAAGTTTGAAAATTGTTTCCGGTTGTGTTTGAAACAGAGTCTTTGATGATGTTCGAATTGAAGAGCGTAGCTTTGGTGATGTGTTGAATGTTTTTAACAATACCGACGACGAAAACTTCACAACTTTTTATAACCATTAAAAAAGTGGTCAAATAAGGTGCTAAAAATAAGGACAAAAAATCAAGACATAAGTTTTATGAAAACCTATAAAACTTCAAATTGAAGAGTAAAGTTAAATTTTGAATTATGGGACGCACTTTGCTCAAGTTGTTATACTAGTGACGGCTCATGACAAACCAGCGGTTCTTCTGGAAAGGATGCAACACAGCTGTTTGATTGGTAACGTTTTTTTTATGTTTAAACCCTATTTCTCGTTACAAAACTAAATCTGCTTAATCAACAATTTGAGCCGCCACGTGGTGAAATTGATTCATTCGAAATAAAACACTAAATAAATTTAACATATTTATATAACTTTGAACGATACGCTCCATCGAGTTACGAAATTATTTGAACGTCGCCAAGCGATTTCGCAACGGTACGAAATTGGTCACCCTAAATTTTATAAACTTGAATTTTACAAAGTTTTTTATTTCATATTAAGCTACCATATTGAAACATTAAGGGTATATGGAATAAATAAATTTAAGTTGACGCTTGCTGGTATCTCGAATATAAAATCTTGACCTCCATGAATAAATATATTGAGAAGAAATTATATGCTGAAAATAAAGGCAAATGCTGGAATGTCGTTCTGATACTACAACTTCCATGTGCTTGATTCGTATTAGAACAATAAATCCCATGAATAGTCAGGGGGAGCATGTTTTGTGTCTAAAAAAGCTTTGAAAAAACTTGAGTGGGAATCGCCGTGGCATCACCCACGATGGGTCCTTTTATCTTTTGCTCAAGATGAAGGAATTTCAAAAGGTCCCAAAATGTGTAGGCCCTAATAATGATGCTACAAAAAATAGCTCTTGTGTTAAAGGATTATGCCTGTGGAGAGTTTTTAGTTACATTGTTTTTGGCAGGTAATGCGCCATGAAGAAAGACCGGTGGAGCAGAAGGGATCTTAATGGAGGGGCTGCAAGCGAATTGGAAAACCCAAAATCCCCCTTGGCCGACTGAGTTCGTAATTGGGGGCGATTGGATTAAGGCGACCGTGATCATTCGCCCGGGGCCCCCACTTCTTGCCGGCGCACAGTGGGGCCAAATGCTTAAAAGGTGGTCATAATTATTAAATATCATGTAATGCGTTTGGAATTTGGAATTTAACAGGTTTAGAGGTCGCTTATTCCGAATATGATATTGAAATATAAAGAAAATCTATATTTTGCCAAAAAATTGGAATTTTTGCTAAAATAAGACAGTAATTGTTCCTTATGTCCAGTAAAAAGGGGGGAATATTTTTAATTATATTAAATTACGAATATAAAACTGGTTTTGAAAATTATATGAAATACATTGCAAAGCTTTAAGGCAATCGATTAATAATTTTATGAATTATTTTAAATAAATATCATCATTTATGCCTATTTTTAATTTTCAAACATTCTAAACGAATTAATTTCCGATATTTTTACATGTATCTTAATGTACACGTTATAAGCATGTACATACTTATGGCTTAAAAATATATCCTGGAACATAATAAGGTAGCAAAGAATTTATAAAAAATTATTCTATACCAGTCAATCTGAGTAGAATATGAACAGGCCCGCGACCACTCACTTAAAAAAACGCAAAAACTAAATATAATCCGTCTCTAATTCGTCCCATGAATAATTATCTAAGAAAAAAACTGTTATTGAATAATCACACTTATTATTTTAAATCGTACATGAAAACTAATACTTAACATAAAGTCTTTATAAGAGTATATAAAAAGTTAACAAGCACATTTACATCACACATTTTTATATAGTAGGTTTTCTACGTTTAATATGAAAAGTGCTGCGCACACAGACTTATAAACGTAAACACTAATTTCAATCAGACTCCTTTCCATCCAAAGAATCGTCTACCGATTCCGATGAAGATCCTGATTCTATCAGGTCCCACTGTGCGGCGTTCGGCTCTCTACCGTGACCACCTCCAACAATCCCTTCGGAAAGAAGCGTGTGGGCGGTAACGAACCTCCGAAGGGGTTTTCCCATAGATTTTATAATATTATAATATTAATGGGTTTTCACTCGGTCGAATGCCAATATGGCCGACGCCTCGAAGACAGTATTGTGATGGTAACATTAGTGTAGTAGGATGAATCGTTGAGTCACTGAGAAAAATTATGTAGAAAACGTCAATGAAGATTTTTTTCTTGGATTTGGTCTTTCTCGGCATTTTTATACCTAGAGGCAACGACAAATAGCAAAATATATCCAAGTTGTAATAATTCATACCTGAAATATCCGCTACCAGCTCAAATTTCATGATTTCCCTAAGTGTTCCTAATGACCACAAATGATTTTATATGTTTTATATTTCTCAGATAAAAAAACTATTTTTAGCAGAGTAAAAAAGAAAAATGTAATACTTCGGTGTCCTTAAACGCCTTCACCCTAGAAACCATTGCCGTAGAAAACGATGACTTGTAGCAATGAATGGCAACTAAAATGCATTATACATTAATTTGAATTAATAAAATATATTAATTACGACGTTATAGTTTCTTAATACCTAGAAAATGACAAGAGATATAGAAAATATACCCAACAATGCGAATTGTTTGTCAACGTGGTTTCCTGAGGTAATTGCTAGGTATCCGCGGAGCTCTACATTCGAATTCGTCCGATAGTTGGCCAATAAATTCGGCTCAAAGAATTGAAAAATTCACCTAATCAACGTTTCTCTTAATTTATGAAGCTTTCTCAGGGCATAATGGGTCTTCAAAATGTAAAAAAATAACTCATTTGGTAGTTCTCGTATGTTTGATCTGGTACCAAAAATATGCGAGTCAATATTCCACGGTATTCAATGATGACGCTTTGTAAATAAAATGAAATATTGACCCAGAATAATTTTTAATCATTTGACCAAATCTTCATGAACTTAACATATAATTATGAAATTAACAGAATAAATAGTGAAAAAGTGCTCAATAAACCAAACACAATTCAAACTGATTGCTGACGAGTTGACTTTGTGGAGGTCCATGGATAGTTGAATAGATACCTGAAGTGATAATTGAAACAGCAGTAGTATTTTTCAACACTTTTGTATTCTTTCTTGACCGGTTTCAATGCTCACGCATCATTATCAAGAGCCGTCGAACCTAAGGAGCAGCAAGCCTGGTATTTATATTGATGGTAGGTGTAGGTGGGGTAAAATATAGAAGCAGGAATGGGGGAGGGTTTGAGGTTGGGTACTCATTTGCAGGATGTCCATTCAGGGTCATCGGAAAAGCTTTCAAGGGAGGAGGAGGGGCTCTCACGTAAAGGAAAGGTGAGGTCATCGTTGGTACCACTTCATTGACAAGACATTCACCAAACAACTTCGAATATGACGAGATGACCACTGGAGCTAAAAAAACCTGTTTCATATTCCATATTCTTTTTATCTCTTTGCCAATTCTTGGTACTTATTTTTTTCCGGATATTGTCTTTTCGTTTTTTTGCGACAGTGGTACAGCAATATCAGCTCTGTAACAGCTTCTGTTTCTTGTCAATCAACATTATATGTGAAGTAATCTGCATTTATCCGATCCGAATTGCATATTTATATCAGTGGAGAACCTACTTGTGATATCGAGAAGGTACATCACCTGTATTTTATTATTATTATTATTATTATTATTATTGACGCCAGACGATAATGATCAATCAGTGAAACCCGACTGGCTATATTTAAAAAATAATTGGTATAAGTAATAAATATTCATCCAAAAAACCTTAAATCTAACAAATTGATGAAGTGTTTCCTTCAATATAAAAATACAAAAAGTAAGCAATATACAAAGTAAATGCTATAAAGACTCCAGTCTTTACGTTTTGAAATTTTTAAATTGATGGCTTGCACTGGTAATATACAACGAAGAAAAGCCGAGGGGGAGTAGTGCATCGAATAAAAATAAATATTTAATTATGGAATGTATTCGTTTGTCAATCAGTGATTGAACACGAGGGTTGGTTTGGTTAGGTGAGGTTAGAGCTCACCCCTGACAAGTCCAGAGGTGAGTGAAAATCACAAGTTCAAGGTGGGAAGGGGACCACTTCCTTTCCTTGGGACTCTACGCATTTCGAGGATTGTCGTTTGGAGTCATCCGAAGGCTTCAAGCGGGATGTGAACCCAGGACCTCTCGATCAGAAGCCAAATGCTCTACCCAGAAGGCTACCACGCTCACTATAAGTAGAGCAGAACTGTGCTCTCACAAAACGGTCATCTTCCTCCAACGGTGAATGGGTACTTGTTGAGAATAAGTTCGAGTGCTCGCATAAATACTTGAGGGTAGACCCTATTCTGTATCTATTTAAGTCTTCTAAGGTGTATAATATAGAGCGCATGTAATCTAGGTGACCGTGATCCGACTGTGATTCCGCTGTATTTGGGTAAGTCACAAAAATGCCTTCGTAGAAAGATTTAATCCGTGAACTTAATAGAATACAAAAGGAGGCTGCGAGATTCATCTGACAAGGTCATAAGAAATGCATTACACGGATGTTAGAGGTTCATCTACATCTACATATTACCCCGCAAGACGCCTGAAAGGCGTGTGGCAGGGGGTATTAGGACACTAGCCGTCTACGCATAAAAAATGAAGTGCTCTAACGAGTTGGGACTAGCGTTTATTAAAGTCCTTCCTGGTTCGGGGGAAAAACGAATTCCCATATCTATCCGTCCGGCAAAACAACTCTCTTACTTTATCCATTCTATTGGTTGCCCGCTAGGCTTAGATTGCTTTTGCAATGCTGAGTAGATATCTTTCAGAGCGACGCGGGGATCATCGCGATAGAACTGCAAAATATTTCCAGATCCGACAGAAACGATAAATGAAGAGATTAATTATTTCGCCGAAATTTATTTTCATTTTTCACCCGAGCAATAAAAAATAGTAATGAAGTACTTTAAGAGATGCTTGTCGGAGCTTAGTTAGAGCCAGTGTTCCCATAAACACTAAATTGTAAAATTCACGGTTTTTTCCAGATTTGCACGGTCTAAATGGCGTCAAATTCACGGTTTGTAGTAAAACCATTTCGGGCAGAAAAATTGACAGCGTAGTAATCATCGGTCGCACCTTACCTAAAAATTTAACGAACGTAAAAGACGCTGAGAATGCAAACTTAGCAATGAAAGTGATATCTCTCCTGACGTCACATATCGTTTGTAAAATTCAGCGTCGTCTAAATGTTTTGACTGGGAAAATGGAGGGACCAGGGTGCCAGGAAAGTTAGGAAGTGTCTGATTTTTCGCCAGGGTTAATGAACACTTTGGTTACCAGTCTTCCGGCGTTGGTACAGGCTTAAGGTAATGTGTCGTCATGGCACACGAACCAATATTTGCGCTTCGAACATACGTGTGCAGTTAAATGCGAGGGCAGTGTCTGCGCTTGAATGACCTTGAAATATGACCGACACATCGAGTTTTCTTTTGATTTGTCCATCGTAGTTCTAAAATCAAGTTTCAGAGATTTTTAAGGTTTTACAACGAAATTCACTGCTTTTTCCAGGTTTTTTCACGGTAGACGAAATTCACGGCTAATTCACGGTTTTAAGGTTTTCACGGTTGAGTGGGAACCCTGTAAGAGTATTTCATTTGTTATTTGCCAACACCTGGTGTCCTAACACCCCTCGTCACACGTCTACGTGACAGCCTGTGGGGTAGCATGTAAAATGTCCCATGTAGAAGCAAAACGTCCCATTTATTCTCTTCTTGAGTTGAACTATTTAAGAGAGGAGGAATCGCTTGAGGCTGGGTGGAATAGTGAGTTCGAGGCATTGCGAGTAAAAGTGAAATAGCGGTCGGACGAGGGAGGAATGTGGTTCACATGCGTGCTTCAAAGCAAACGAGTCTCTGCAGCGAGGAAAGGGAGCGAATGCATCCGAGACGGAAGCGAGGAGTCGAAGTGCTTTTTCCTCAACAAACCACTTTTAAAAATACGAATAACTGTTCGAAGAAATAACTGGAGAGATGGAAAACTTAAGCCATGAATGAAAGTATACAGTATAAGACACGCTCTCAGGCGTTATTTTGTGGAATTGCTTCATTATAAAATAAAATAAAATAACTTCGTTGTATTCCACTCTTTATGTTAAATAGTACGACCCGGGTTTCGGCATCTATTGCTATCATCAGGTGGCAGACGCTGAAACCCGGGTCGTGCTATTTAAAATAAAGTGTGGAATAAAACAAAGTTATTTTATTCTATCTAGAAAGTATACAGCCTTTGTAAATACTCATATTTTTTATTTGGTAAGACTCGCCATTTTGGAGTGTCATCTCTTTTTATAGCGTCGAAACGCGTGGTACCGAATAAAAATCAGTGATAATTAACGAAGGTTGTAAGTCTTCATTCAACATAAATTTTCACCTAGTGAAAGGCGAATCGATCGATTTCAACTTGTGCTGCACCCAAGGGCCTAAGGGTTTATATAAATATATATTAGCAATATATAATCCGTACCAAGCACTTAGCGTGACATATCAGTTCTCATATTTCAATGGCGGCGTTCACGGTGTAAAAATAGCTCGGAAATTACCAGTGGATTGGTCGATTTCGAATTAGCGTTAAAAATTAGAGCTCGCCGAGACGTATGATTTTTGTCATGCTCTTCGCAGCCGTATTTTGTTATTTCTAATCGTTCATCGTGGAATAAGACACCTCAGAACGAAAAAAAAACGAGGATATAACATGGCATTGAGATGTTAACCCCGCGAAAGAAATCGATTCGGCTAAGGAAAAAGCTGAATTCAATAATTTTGATAGCTGATGTGCGGCTTAGAGTTACAACTAATAAAATACACCTATTCATTGGAGGCAGAGTAAATTAACTCTTAGAAATTTATTTCTTGTGAAAATGAATTACCATTTCCAAAAATTCTTAGTGAAGTAAATTTATTTTACCATTTCCTCCACTCCCAAATTTAATAATAATTGGGTAGTGGTTTAGATACCATTCCATGCTTCTTCATTGGTGTAAAATCACTATCCCAATGTGCTTTTTTAAAAACTTTTTTATGAGATTTTCAGGAGCTATAATTCCCAAATTTGAACTCCAAATGGCCGTTTTCATCGAAAAGTATTCCACGAATACGTTAAATATATGCAAGAAAGCGGTCTTTGGCCAAAAAAGACGAATATCTAATTTATAGCTAAGTAATTAATTCTGCTGATCTCTCTCTCTTTGTTTTTTTTTTCATGGCCTTCTACA
Organism: Ischnura elegans; assembly: GCF_921293095.1. Lineage (NCBI taxonomy): Eukaryota > Metazoa > Arthropoda > Insecta > Odonata > Coenagrionidae > Ischnura > Ischnura elegans. The sequence goes on along the minus strand of NC_060247.1, from coordinate 135,988,406 downwards.
GTTCATTTTCACCCGCGTTTATTGCGAAGAACATCAGATAAAAAAACGTGCAACAAACAACTCTCTAATTTTATGCGGCATTACCTCATATTTCTGATATTTTATCTTCAGGTTGCATCACGTGATACGAGGCTTTTCTAAGTCCATTCTCCTCGCAAAACCACGATAAACGCCATCTATTGGCGGTATTCATCTGCATCTATCGATCATTAGAATCTATCGCATCGATAAGATTAGAGAAATTGACTGCAGAATCAATACATTTTAGATGCAGTTTTTTCTGCGAACAATAAGGGACCATAATGCTTGCGATAGTTTGACTCTAGGAAAGCTTAAGTCGCTTAAGGTAAAACAGGCTCTGCATGTGTATTTAAAAACTTATGCTATTTGTAAATACTAACTACTTGCATGAATAATTTTGCCATGTCAAAACTAATGCATGAATCACTTACTAAGCTATTGTGTATTCACGGTATATGAACTTCCGATAAGTTTTCTCATAATGATGTATTTTTGTGAAAATCAATGCTTTGATAGATATAAATTGAGTCTCATCCATACGACATCGCTTGCGAGATAAGGTGATGCTGTCAATACCCCGTGACCGAATCTTAGTCTTCAAGAACCATGCTTGCGTTCCTACCTTTCAACTTAGGCTAATACTGACTCATCATGAGAAGTAGTTCCTCCCTATTTCAGTGTAGAATATTTCTCTAACACCAACTTGTGCACATGTTGGGTTGCCAAGGAGAGACGGATTGTGAGAGAAATGGAAGGACTCAATTTGGTAAATAAATTGTCATAACTAATGCATGAATCACTTACTAAGCTATTATGCATTGAAAAAGGGATATAAATCATATTGAAAGAAGGTTTCAAGTAATCTCCACTGTACTCCACTTACAATTTGGATGTCCCTCCCAGAATTTCCTACCCCTCCACCCCTAAAACCGCCCCTGACCACTTAAAAATTAGAGGAGTAGTAGAACTACCACCAATATATAAAAAATCCGAAGATCCAAGCGTGGCGGAGTGGAGTAATTCCACATTGAAATAAATACTAGCAATTTTCCACGGGTGTAAATGTATTCCGACCAAGTTTTCGATGTACTACATCAACTTCAGGGTAAAAATGATGCGTAGTGCATTCAGATTATGGAATTTTTGACTGGAGTGGGGCAAAGAAAGGGGAGAGAGAAGGGGGGAGGAGATCGGAAAAGATGAAGAAGAAAGTGAATGGATTAGAGAGGAGGGGGAAGAAGATGATTTTGACTGTGATTCCTGTCTTGTTGCCGATACACGATTGCAGTAGAAAGATATCTAAAAAAAGCCTTCCTTAAAAGAAAGGTAGGTAAAAATGATTTGATTTTCATTGCTTGTGATGGCGATAACGTATTATTTTTTAATCACGTTCTTTTTTCTGTTAGTATCCTATTTAATGTGTACTCACTCACACACTCATATAAATGTTTCTACATCTACATCTACTTAATACCCCGCAAGCCGCCTAAAAGGCGTGTGACAGGGGGTGTTAGGACACCAGCCTTAACAAATTACGAATCTACGGTTGAATATTTCCCCTGAAGCTCTCTCGCGTACGACCAAAAGGATTTCGGATTTTCTTCGAGTAATTCACCGAGTAAGTGTTTCCATGTTACATCGGTGCTTTGGTCCATTGATGTAGTTTGAGGTGAACGAGACGAGTCAAGACGACAAAAAGTCTTATGGCGACCCCCTCTAAAATTGTCTGAACCCTCGGGAAAAATTGTGAAAACACTAAATTTCCCATTATTTGTATGTTTATTCATTAAAAATTGATTATGGAGATTAGTTCAAAAATTCGCCACCAAAATCCAATGGCGGCGCGGCGATCATTGTGAACGGAATGGAGAGAAAATGGGGGGAAGATGCCTGGAAAACCTTCTGCTTGATCTTCCCCTATTTCTTTCTCCGCTCTCTTCTATTCACTTACTTCTTCAGGTTTTTCCATTTCCTCCCCCTACTCTCTCCCCTTACCTCTAACACTATTTGTACCATTTTTACCCTGAAGATGATATAGTAACGTCGAAACCTAAGTCGGAATATGTTCTACAATCGTGGAAAATTTCAAGTGCTTATTTCATTACCACACATAGCATGTTGCCAGATAAATCACTATACAAAATGCTAAATAAAACTGCAGTCTAGAGGTGAAGAACCAAAATTTATTGGCAAATACGGTCACAAATAATTGACTGCATCATCTCATCTGTAGAGCGCTACATCATCAAGGGAGAAATCTTACGGAGCGCACGTTGGCAGAGAAAATTCTTGAGCTGAAACAAATATGTGCGTGCCCTGTCAATGAGGAGGTGGGTATTGCGGCACACGAGTCTCTTCACGCCCACCCACCCCGAGAAGAAGCCTCCTCCTCTTATGGACACTTAAAAAAGAAATAAAAGAAAGCCACAGGTGCGCAGATGGGGAGTCATACGGAGGGTGGCGTTCTTCCTCTTCTTTTTTTCTACTCGGCGCCGGAAGATCGAGGAAGTGTGTCAAGAAGCAGATTGTCGCCCCATCATTGGAGCTCTCATTGGAAGCGACAGATGTTGAGCGGAGACACGTCCAAGTCCATTCCGGTCTTCGCTCGTTCCTTCCTCGTCGCTGCTCGCCAAGGCCGGAACAAGCGCTTCTACCCGCTACACCTCCCATTAAAACGAAAACGAAAGCACGTCCGTCGACTTCCTTCCGACTTTTACTTTCTTCCGCGCGTAAAATAAAAACCGACTCCCACCCCTCGCCTTATTAAGCGCCAACAATGAAAGCGATCCGGTAGATTGCGGCTCGAGGCTAAATACGTAGCCATGACCACGAGGGGGATCTTCAGCTTCGAACGTTTCCAATTCACAGCTGTTTGTAGCGGCTCTCTCATTACTACGCTTAAGCAAACCTTTTGTCTACTTTCCACGATGCGGCAACATAGAAACTTGCTTTTTTTAAATCTGAATCGTTTTGCCGGTCGATATCCTAGGGTAGCACTTATTTCCCCGTTCAAGAGGCGTGACAATGAAGTTTTGGTCCCACAAAGTTTAGTCGCCATCATGCGTTGGAACGGCGAGGAGCGTGATTTTGCCGTTGAGATCCCGTGTTTATGTGAACCGACCCAGGACCCTACAAGCTTTGAAGACCAACTTCTAGGCTGATATTGCCAACATGACCCTTGCTACGCTGGCAATAGTCATGACAAACGCCAGAAATATATTAACTTAGAATATATAGATTGGGGTTCGTCAATACTTGATTTGGTCTTCAAAACAGCGCGAATCAAATATTTTGATATCCTGCGCCAGTGCTATCAAAAACAAAAAATTCTTGTTCATAAAATGGATTTAATTGAGTTTTTTTAATGGAATTTTTGTTTCCGCTCCTTGTTACTACCTGTCTGTGCTATAAATAGATGTTTTATATGCAATTCCTTTATTTTTAAAATATCAAAACTTTACTTCATACTTTAGTATTAAATTTTTGTAACTACTTTTAAGAAATGGTATTTGGCTTTCATTCCCGCAAAAAATGCCAGCATAAGGCGTTAAATTTAAAATTATTCAGTGATGGCGCATGGTTTTGTCCACACACACACATTTTTAGGGGCGCGGAAAAACAATCGCTCCTCTCTCATACTCTACATTTTTGTTCTAGACCGGGCTTGAACATAGCCACCAATTAATACGATTAGCTCATAAAGAAAAAAAATATTTAAGATAAATGAATAAAATTTACTTTATTTTAATTTTTGGTTGATATCATTTGGAATTCCTAGATACATCTGAGCCATCTCAATCACCGTGAAATACTCATTTTCACGGTAATATTCATGATATTTCAAAATAAAAGAGGTATTTCAATGTTAGCACATATATACAGCAGGTTGTTAACGACTGTCGTGTTTTTCTACGCTCATTATCCATTTCTCTCTGTCATTACACTCCTCTTCTCTCATTGCTCTCCTTTCCATTGCTCTCTGTACCCACTCTTGGGATTCCTATTTTCAGTTATTTTGGAGATCTCCAATCAAATATCTGCTTGGGCCATCTGGCGTCATTCATCCTATTAACATGGCCAAACCACGTAGCTGCTTCCTTTCCACCTCGTCCACTATATCCATTTCAAATTCCATCATCTTCATTACTGTGTCATTTCTAGCATTAGCAAGTCTACTCCTTCTGTATCTCCTCCTTATGTAATCTCTCTCACTCGTCAATAATTTATTTCTATTTTTTTCCTCCATGTCCCATACCTCTGCTCCATATATTGTCAAGCTTTCTACCATTGTTTTATACATATTCTTACTTTCGTTTTTCTGCCAGTTTATTTATAACAAACCATAAATACATAATTCAAAAGAAACAATGTCAAATAGAATAAATGCAATATGAGGGAATGAGTATTCCAAAAAAGTTCGTGCCACCTCAACTATAAATTGGTTTTCTAGTTGATTCTAGGACTTATCATAGTAATAGATGGGATATCAGTATTTAATGAGAAGGGTAGGCGGGGTAGGCTTTTTATGTGGGGCAGTCATTTAAAATTAAACACTTTGTAAAATAGACAGCTGGATGTTTACAAGTTACAGGGGGGAAAAAGTAACTCAACAAATCTAGTTACGCCAATATTGGCAAGCGAGAAAGTAAATTTTCTTTCTTAGCCAAATCCAAGAAGGGGAATTATATTTTAATTCAATTCCCCGAAAACAGCGGGTTTTAAGGCTTCACAACGGAGTATTATAACGAACACGACGTGGGACCATTACAGCCGTAGATGCTCTAGATAAGGGCAACTTATCCAGGTGGGGCTCAAACCCGCGACCTCCGTATGAGCACGCGAGAACTTTACCCCACCACCACCGAGGCCGACTGCGTGCCTACATTAGAAATACAAACAGAAAGTATCGTGATTCTCATTTCGCGGCAAGAGTGGGACACGAAACACCCTTGCCATGCTTGCGGTGGTGACCTGAGTATTGGAGTATTTGATAATTCGAATTTGATGCCTCTGAAACATTCAACTTAACTCTAGCGCCAAAATTCCCTCTTCCCCCATTTCTCATTTCGTCATACCTAGCACATTCTCCTGCACTACTGTCGGCGTCAAAATCGTGTGCCGCTATACTTTGCACATTCATATCTAGACTTCAGTGCATGTCATAATAATGAATAATACGTCACAATAAAGTAAATTTTATTCTCAATTCTGATTTATTTTTTGTTTTATGAAAAACTCAAAAATCAAGACACGCGAATGCAATAAATGACTCCATGCGCCCAAAAATTAACCGTTTTGTCAACTTCATGAATTTTGTAACTCAACCTAGAGAAAACTACTACGTCTACAAAATTCGTCTTCCACAATAAGTTGCAAACAGTAATGTAGATTAATGAAATGGCTGCTGCGTATGTTTAGAAGGGATATTTTGTTGAAAAATAACGAAAATGTTTAAACACTATCTAGTCCTACAGTTTACCCCGAAAATTGATAGAAAGACTTCTTAATTTATTTGAAATTTTTCTATGATCCGAAAATATATGATTTCTTTGTAGTCTAGATTATATATGGGCATTAAAAAAACGCCGCAGCGAAGGAATGCGGCGTTGCCACGTCTAGCACGCAAAAACATTGCTTCCTGGTAACCGGCACTGGCCCGGAACAGCCCCGTTTGGCAACATGACATTGATAGAACTTATTAACATTCACAAATACCAATATTTTCATAGATTATGGATCATACAAAAATTAAAAATAAGTCAAGAATTGTTTCTATCAATTTTATTTTTTTCGGAGTAAACTGTAGGACTAGATAGTGTTTAAATATTTTCCTTATTTTTCAACAAAATATGCCTTCTAAAAATACGAAATAGCCATTTTATTAATCTACATTACTGTTTGCAACTTATTGTGGGAGATGAATTTTGTTGGCGTAGTAGTTTTCTCTAGGTTGAGCTACAAAGTTCATGAAGTTGACAAAATGTCAAATTGTTTTGGTGCGTGGAGTCATTTATTGCACCTGCGTGTCTTGGTTTATTAGTTTTCATAAAACAAAAAATAAATCAGAATTTTTAATAAAAGTTTCTTCAAAATTACGTATTATTCATTATTATGGCATGCACTGAAGTCTAGATATAAATTTGCAAAGTACAGCGGCACATCATTTTGACGCCGACAGTAGGCCGAAGTGCAACGTCACAGATGATGTACCATGTCGTTGCGATAACTTCGAACCTATCGCGGGAACACATGTAAGAAACGTTCATGGCAGATCTCTAAAGAAGCTAAGGTTCGTAAAGCGTGCTGTATGAAGTCAATGGTGAATTTACTACGCAGTTTTATTAAATCAATTCATTAATTATGTTTCTAGGACTTTTATGACTCTGCCTATCCACTGCTGCTCTATATAGGTACCTTTAGGACCTGAACCTGTTAATGCTCGCATCTCTGACGTTGGCGACCCTTTCGCTCGTGGAAATCGATAACATCCAGCGGCAGCTACTTCTCCGATCGCAGTTATGTGCGTGCGCTCTCTTATGGACCGTCCCAGTTTCCCTATTTCGCGAATCGCTCGCACTCTTAAGTTAGCGTTCCGCTCCATTTGAGGAAAGATATCGATAGGAAATGACTCCAGCTTCACTCACTCGCCAATGTATCCAAATCCTGAATCACACCATCATTTTTTTCTTCCGTCCGTTACGAGTGATAGCTCAAGCGAACGCTCCAATGTTAGAGAAAAATGACAGTTTCAAGAAAATATTTTCGACGACGGTTCCAGGAATGGAACTCCATGGGAATGACCGTGAGATTCAGAAAATGAGATGGGTAGAGCGATCACATTTTTTGATCCCCGAAAAGCAATCGCTGCAGCGATCATTCTGAGAGAGAAAATCATCGAGTGATTCAGCCATTTCCGTTAGCAAGTTCTTGCCTGTTGAACTTTAAAAAGTTTTCTCTAATTCCACATATACAATTTTAAAGAACCATGATGAATTCGTTCATTCAGGGCAGACATCGCAATTTATGTAGTTGGAAGGGAAAGATACGTTTAGACGAAAAGTCAATCTTACTCATTTAGTCATTCCCTAATTCGTAACATTCAAGGGATTCGGGCGCGATAAAGCAGAATCTGGATTCATGTAAAATAAAGTGTAACCGCACCTTTCCAGAATTATTTCAATGCTTTCGAAGCGTTTCGTCTCACGGAGCCATCATCTGGCACATCTCATCTCGTATCGGATGATGCCTCTACGATTCGTATCGCGTCGTACGCATATAATAATTGTAGAAAAGTGCAACTAATTTTATCTCTATATTCTCTCGTAAGTTTAAAATAATAAAGTACGTAAGATGCCGCCCGCTTATTATTCAATCACTTAACTTCACGTATGTGAAGGTTTCATACTAACTACGCCAATACAAACGAACATCCGCTGTAGTTAAGCACTTAAACTTCATCACTGAAATCACGCATGATCTTTCAATAATATCAAAGAAGTATGATGACAATGGCAGGAAAGTAATCCAAAAAAGTTTTTTAATCCGGAGCGTTTTCAAATGTCTTTTATAAATGAACTGAACATGAATAGTTCTTATTAAAACATAAATTGGAGGTCAAATAAAAATAAAATCTAATAATAAGAAAAACATTAAATAATTAATTGCTGATGAAAGACACATCACGATTGGGAAAATGGGAATGCCAGAAAAAGTGGAGAGGAAGGAAGGATATTAGGGAGATACTCAGGGTATATTATAAAAATGAATTACCCTTATGAAAATTGCCGTAAGGTATGGGAGCAAAAGGTGCTCGATCACGAAGACGAACTGCGGGAGGCCAACTCCATTGAGAAAACTGCTATTCGAAGAATGTATCCTTTTCTGAATTAAAAGTCTGTAACATCGCTTTCACAGAATATCGTTTTCACGTAATCTATTTAATAGCAGGTAAAATATCCTCTCTATTTCATGTAGTATCTATTTGACAGCTAATCTAAAAATACTTTTCGCGGTTAAATTTTCACAAGTTTTATGTCTTCTTCATTTATTTTGACACCGCGGAAGGAATAGTATTTTTGCCGGTATGGATTAACAAAAATTAAAGTATTCACAAATCACTTCATGGAGTGTGGCATAGGAAGAAGTTGATCGAGTCACTAATAAATGTTACATTTTAGTGACATGACCTTGATGCCAATGAACTTTTGGGAAGGATCATTTGCCATTTTCCATGAGGTATCTGCCTCCTCAAATATATCTAGAGAGGAATTCTATCTCTGATTTCATAGGTTAAAAAATGTATTAAAAATAGATATACTTATTATTAATACAGAAATATATATATCTGAATCAGGAAACTATCTCCGAAGATGAGATTTCGTAAACATGATTTGATCCTCAAATATGGAAATTTTTAATCCTTACATTATAGTAACTATAAAAAATATTTTTTGTGCTTATTCTTGAGATATTTTGCGCTTAATCACTGTTCCCTGTAGTAGAAAAAATATTTGGCACTTTCCTCCAAGGAGCCTAAGCTTGCTCTTGGTAGTACTGGTGGTGATGAATGGAATATCAGAGGCTCAGTGTCGGTATCCTGCGTATTTTTACTCCTTCCCGACCACTACTCCATTTCCGCATTCCAATTCTTATCTGGCCTTTTAATCTCCACCGTTCCCTCGTTCAAACATGGTCCAGCGGGCTCCCGTTTGCCACTGGTCTACTGCTGGTCATGATGGAGGTACTTATAGATGCACTATGCACTGGGCTGCTTTTGCTGATTGCACCGGTCGCTTTGCAATATCGCCTTGTGGCGTAATAAATGAGATCTCATTTCATTAGCACGGAAATATTTTTCATTTTATACTCTTGAATCGAATACTCAAATCTTTGAAAGAAATGATGAATTTATAAGTCAAGCGATGCTATCAGATTAAACGCGATCATCAATCTAGATGTATGTGAAAGTCTCTGACCTACTGATTCCGTAATCTATTCATGAAATAGTTTCCGAATCGCCTTTAATGCAATAAAACTTGATGTGAAAACAATGAAAAAGGGAAATTCAGTGGAGGAATCAACTCCATAGATCAGGTACGAAAACCGAGACTAAGGAAGGCATGATAAATTATATGGATTGGATGAAGGTGCGGCTAACTCACTTAATTACCGTTGTCAAAGCTGGATTTTCAAAATAATTTACCATACAAAATGGGACATTATTCTCTAAAGTTTAGGCTGGTCCATTTTTTCCGAGAAATTAACTTCCGAAATTTTGATGAATGTTTATGGCTAAAGAATTATTTTGAAAGAAAACAATATTTACATTATATCTAAAGAAAACGACTAAAGAAGGGGATTGCCTCTGGTACTATGAATAGTTAATGATAGATATTCTTCAATCGTTACTGATAATCTTTTTGAAGAATTGCCTAATAACTGATATTTGTGAAAATATCCATCGAAAATAAATGGCGAATTCATGCAGTAAATTCTTCATGATCGGATTTCCTTTTGGCGATATCATTTAAGTAGACCTTAATTCGAATAGGAATCCCAGGAAATAAAAATTAAATTATAAGGGAGTTTGAAACCAATTGATTGAATATCACTTGGTTAAATTCATTCTAAATGAAGGTATACAAAAAACCATACCAAATACCACTGTAGATTTTCACAAATTTTTCTTAGGATAGATAGTTTCTTTGATTAGAGCCAACGGTGGCAATTTTTCCGGTCTTAGTTCGAAATAGGTCAAGGTAAATGTCCATTCCTCCGTGAAAATGTCACTCACACAAATTACAGCCAACATTGCTTTAAATTCAGTAGCCTAAAGTTGTAAAACCTAAAGTGGCTGATATCGAGGGGTTCAGTTCTGTTATATTTAGTTCTGCTTATGGTTTAATTCACGATGGGCTATACATAAATTGCTTTTTACCCAATTATCAAACACCCTTTCAATGCAGGAATTATTTCTCCACGTAACACGTTCATCTCTAAGTATCATCAAGCTACTCAAGAATCTTGATTGAGACTTAGGTGTTACGTATCACATTCTGTCTTAAACATCATTCGCGAGGCTCCAGTGATCAAATTAAGATATAATTCCTGTACTCAAACCTATACCTCCTTGTTAGCTAATCAATTTTTTGCCCTTAAGAATTTAGGAAGGTGATGATTATGTGCGTGGAGTTGATTTTTTACGGCGCTTACGTAAAAGCTCTTTCTTAACCGCCTTGTTTTTGTCGAACCGTGCTCTTGATTCTGCATAATATCAGTCGTAATATTTCTGCTTTCTCTGAGAGAGCATAGAGAAAGTGAAAATCGCGAGAAATGGCTCGATTTCCAATGCCTTCAGAGCTGAGGATTGTCCCATATCCCTCCTCCCTTAACCCCCTCACTTCCCATAAATATTTGCGCCGACTTGGTGAAAACGTTTTGCTTGAGCGCTGTTGATTGAAATAAAACGGATTTTATTTATTGATATTCGAAGAATTAATTCGGGCATTTTGTAGCCCCATTTTAATTACACATGATTCTTATTGCTGCTTAGAGCGGTGTAAGATTGCCCTCTATAAAATACTTCACTACTTCTTCGTCTTTCTCTGCAGCTTGGGGTCGTTATGGGTCGCTGATCCAAACTAGTCACCCCATAGTCACATGATCTTGGATACTCATTACTTTCAAACTTGTTCAAAAATTTGATTTCAAACTTCGTTGTCAAACCTTTCTCCCTCAAATCCTTCCTCCCTCTTTGATCATCTCCTAGTTCTCTTCTACATACTTAATTTCTAATTCTATTCCCCACGTACTCTTCATCCCTTCTTAAAATACCATTGCGTCCTTCCCTCTTGCCCCTTCCTTGAGATCATTTCAAAGCTAAGCTACCCTACCAAAGATAAGCGACACACCCGATCTACGTCTTTACCCCACATTGCTACACCCAGGGTATCTGTAATTAAGCGCTCACTTTTCCATAGACTCTCTTTTCTTATAAATTCTCTTCCCCGTGATATCGATCCGTTTGCTCTGACACTTAAAATTTTTTACTCACCTCGCTTCAACATATTTATCGCATTAATGACTAGATAGCCGGATAAATTTTTGCTGTTTTCTTTTATTCTATTTAAATTTGTAATAAATAATTATTATTTAATTATTTAATATTTGTTGTTATAAGTGCACTTTAAATTGGCATTCTTGCTGTATGTGTACGTCTTTATTAAAATAAAAAAATAAAAAATACCCATCGTGGTTGAGGATCAAAATCTCATATCATTCTATTTATTTAAATGATTTAGCGGTTATCCATCAATTTTATGGTTGAGAATTTCTTCAAATTCCATGGTAACACGTAGGTACAGCGTCGGTTCATCAGAATTATTTCCTGATGGAGGTCCACCGCACACGCCTTCAACTACTCATTTGAGGCATTGTTCATGGAGAAAGGAGTGTTTAGAATTTACGCGACCATGTCCAGTGAACCGCGCGACGTCAAAACCAATTTTCTCCTCTCAGGCGCGCAGCTAGGAATTAAGGCTAGGGGATGTTTTAGGAGCAACTAATACTGGGGGGTATGGAATACAGGAGATGCGGGTGCCCTCCACCAGAAATTTTTGAAATTAAATGGTTCAAATAGTGAGTTTTACGACTTTTCGAGGGATATTTTATTAATCCTTACACTATTCTATGCGTAATATTCATCCAATTAAGTAAAATGGATTAAATTTTAAAAATTTTCCGAGTTCTGGGGGGGTTTTTATCCCACAAAACTCCCCCCTTGCTGCGCCACTGTCTCCACTCTTTTCATCTTCTGGCACACACTTCTCTCCAATCGTCCCGGGCCTCCATTCAATGCAAATCCTGTATTACTTTATCCATCCACGATTCCTTCGCTCTTTCACTTGGTTTTTTTCCCTCATAATTTGCGAATTTCGGATACATTTCCGTCCACATCCGTTCCCAATTCAATCTCCTGCTTTTTAAATATCCACCGACCGTATTATCCCCATAAACATTATGTATTTGCTGATTGTGTTGCTTTATTTACTCTCCTGTTAAATCGTCCTGAAGTAGACCATATATTTTCCTAAGCGCCCGCCTCTAAAAAAAACTAGTAGTTTATTCAAGGGTCGTTTCCTTGTGCTCCAGCCTTAGCAACCATAAAGAACTATAGGGTTAATTAGTAACTTGTACATTCTTATTTTTAGTTGTGCCGAATTGAATAAGGAGATAATGTAATCATACGCGCATTTCATCATATAATATCGGTTTTCTTTATTTTTCTGCTCATTCTCAGACCAAAATCTTGTGGCCGTAAAGTACTTCCAAATGGTTGGTATTTGCTTTGAACCAACCTTCATTAGCCGTTCTGCTTTTCTGTATTTTTGGCTGCCTCACTTTGTAAGAGCTACCCTGGTCCATTTCTTTTATTAACTAAAAATGTCATTTCTCGCATTTGAAAAGCGAATATTTTATTTGGAGTCTTTTCCTCAACTACATGAGTGCAATACTATTTTCTGATTTTGTTTTTCGGTTTTTATTATATTTCATTGGCTTCATTGAAAATTCTGTTGGATGAAATTTTTATCCGTTTCGTGTCTGCAGTATATTCACGAATACAATCCGAGAAAAAATTTTCACGTTCATAGTTAAATGAACTTTCGCAATTTTCATATACCCTTATCATTTTTCCGGATCTTTTCCTTTTCTGGTACTTTCCCTCTTTCGTATAAACTTAGAATTGGCTACGCCAGAGATCAGGACCAGGGTATTTTCCCCTTTCAATACATTAAATTTTTCCCCTATAATTCAATCTCAGAATGAGCAATTCTTGTCATCACGAGTTATTCTAAGAAGTTATTGTTACCATTTTTCAATTTCAGAATGAAATGGATTTTCTTCTACACCATTTTCTCTTTCTATTATTTATTTATTTATTTATTTCAGTCCATCGTCAATAGTTGCCGAGCGAAAAAATGACCAAAATAAAGACAACCTTGTCTTCATTAAGTGCCCTGAAAAAAATCGGGTAATCGCCATGATTTTCATTGTATTTTAGCCTCGAATATTTTTTTAAAAAACTTAAAATTTTAAGAAATTTATTCTTTTAAAAATTTCGTTGCTCTGGTGTTATGGCACGTATTTGGTTGACGATGAATTTGATATTAGAAAAATAAAGCCAACCAGTACAATAGCGGTAATTATGACCATTGTGGAGAGGAACTTAAAATATGACCGGGGCGTGTATACCTGTTTCGTGTAATTGAAAAAGCATTTGATGGAGTGGACTTGATAATTTTAATGGACATTCTCAAGAAAATAGACCCCGATTGGAGGGATAAGCGATTCATTCATAATCTGTATGTGGCCAAGACCGCGCAAGTGATGGTAGCGGAGGAAGACTCAGGGTGGACAAGGAAGTCCACTTCAACAATTTCTTTCTAACGGGTACGAAGTAAAGATGATAATAGAAGTGTGGGATGATCTGGAAGTAGGAGTAAAAGTTTGGAAAATGATGTTTGAATCAATGATGTTCGTGGACGATCAGACGTTGATTAGTCAATCAGCGAGAGGGCTTCAGGCCCTAGTGGATGCGGTAAACAACCACTAAGAGGAGTATGACATGACAATCAATTACAAGAAGACTAAGGTTATGAGGTTCTGCAAAACATCGCAAGCTATGAATGTGATATTCAAGATAAAAAGCAGGTGGGCAAAAAAATGGAGCAGGGAGAGCAATTTAACTTCTTGGGGAGTACATCAGAGGAAAACGAATACACATGTATGAACATCAGGATGAGAATTACGTTAGCAAATGATGCGTTCATAAACAGAAGGGAGCGTATGAGAAGATCTTTAGAAAATAGTGGAAAGAAGAGGCTTATGAAGACTGATCCGCATCTGTAGGACTTTATTTTTTATTTATTTATTTGCAATAAACCCAAAAACAGTACATGAGACCTTTTACATTGGATTTTTAAACAAATGGATAAATAAGAAAGTGGAACAAGAAACAAAGACAAAAAAATAAAACTTGATTTAATATACTCAGATATACATAATACTCCTCTTCTATGAACGCCTCATCCGCTCATATGCTATTTGGGAAGGGTGGACGGAGGTATGGACAATAGGGTATTTTCCTTCATCAAAGAAAACGAAATGCATTGATTGCGATTCCTTACCCACTATTAGTGTATTCATAACACAAAAATTATTTGGCTTTAGAAATCCCAGTGTTGACGAATGGCAATGGTCAATTTTAACCGCATTTGAAGAAGGCCAGATAGGCGCCCATGCGATGCCACTCCGCGTGACGTCACAAGGGCCTAGTTTCTATACGAGTAGATAGGAGTTTTACATTGCATGAGATTACCAATGCATGCATGAGGCACAGAGCTCAGGGAAGCATCTCTTAATAATCACCCCTTAAAATTACCTAAGTTCGGAAAGTTTCCTTCGTTTGATAGGGGAATAATAATCCTAATTTAAGCCAAGCGTTGCCTGCTAGCAGCCTGCGTCGTATCAGCGCTAAAGCCTCGCCCCAAGGTCACCTCACACGCCGACAGCTGGAACCAGAAATACGTCACACGGACTTTCCCAGTATTCATACTTAGCCGTCGCGTTTTCGCACGCTTCAAAATTTTCACTTTTCGTTTAATCGCGAAAAGCAGATATCGTCAATCGAAAAACTAAGAGCGTAAAATGCGTACTCCAGGAGTAATAATCTTTCGATTTAGGCAATAAAAAAATAATATGAAACCACCCTATTAGGAAGAAGGACGAGAAAAGACTGGGGAAGGACGAGACATGGGTGTGGAGAAGACTGTAGAAAGTGAAGATGACGAAGAGAAGGAGGAACGAGCAAGTGCTGTGCATGGTGGGTTAGTAGAAGCATCTTCCAAATCAGATATGGAGGATACACAAGATTTTGGATGGCGAGAGTACTTTGGCGGGGAGGGTTTGTTGAAAACAACGAATGGGATTTTTTAGATAGAATGAAGGCCTTATTTTGAATTGAAGAGGGAGGCCCATGAGGGGATGGGAGACTGTCAGAATACTTCTTAAATACTCCATAAATCCTAACTTAATCGGTAGAAAACCTTAAAAAATATATTTTATTAAGATAATGTTATATCTATTTTATCGTGGGTTTTCAATAAGATGAAATAAAAATTTTCTTTAGCCATATGCATTTAATTCTTTCGTTCACCACATACGTGATTATATATGAGAATGTGACCAGCATCGGTCGGGAAACATTGGGACCAACCCAACATCAGCGCGGCGAAATGCAAAAAGGGAAATCGCATTTTAATTTGATAGTTACTCAGGGCCACTTATATCATTTCAATCATGCTGCTCTATCTAGCTGAGCAACAACAGTGGTCGGGGAAAAATTTCTTCTTTTCATATAATTGCTTCGACAATTTACTCGATACACTGTTTTATGCATAATCAATCGCAATTGCTCCTTTATCTTTTGTTCCTTACTTACAAATAAGGGTTTCCAGTGATAAAATATATGTTTTTGATTCAGGTGGATAAGTTCTTTGTCGTGATATGACTTAATGTCACTCCGTAACGCAACTCCTTAAAGTCAATTCATGTAATTAGTGTCACTTCTTAACCCTTCAGGAAGATATACGGCATGAAAGGTATACCTTTTCTTCATGATTATGTATGTTGGAGGAGAGATATGTTTACATTTAAACAGAATATTCCTGTCACTATTCTGGAAAAATAAATTAAAATTAGTTGAAATTAAGATATTTAATCAGCTGCATGCACTTACATTTTGACTGCTACCCTGTGATGGTGTCAACCGATAGGGTCCAAAACTATCTGGTCATGCTAAGGAATAATTTCGCGTGTGCTTGGACGATTTGATGAATACTTGTTGGATTTCATTGCGGATGGCCACGAATAAAACTGTCAAATTAACTGATGACTCGCGTAACATATTTGCTGAAGGAACTTCGTCAGTACGTGTTAAATCCCTCTCGTACTCCGTTATTAATTTTCGAGGTAAAATCATAGGGAATTATTGTTAAATACTTGAAAAATTATCACAAAATTAATTTAAAATTATTAAATTAATTTGAAAAAGAAAATTAATTTTTATCTACGGTTGTAAGAGAACCGTACGAGTATTTTTTTCAGTTTTTAATGATTTTAATTAGAATTTTTTATTCCTTCTCCACAGAAAAAGGAAAATAATTTCTTCTTGTTATTGATCACTCAACACAAGGAAAAAGATTTATTTTTCACTAATATTTTTACAGTGGTATCCAAATTACATCAAATTTACGGCGATCGAATCGATACTTTACGGATTTTTAATCACCAATTGAGGTATCCATGGAAATGGATTACCCTTACGCCGATTTGTGGAAACGGTCGCTTAGCATTACCGCTTGAATGTTTTGGAAGACTTCTTACGGGCGCGCGATCTCCCGGTGAAACAGCCTCCGTTGACCACTTATAAAACGTACGCAACTCAAATACCTGTGTGTGAGACTGCAGCAAGGTTCACGAGTACACATTGGAATTCTGCCGCGAGGAAAAGTTACCGCCACTAAAGAAATTCACTCTCGCTTGCGAGCTAGCCTGAGAATTGCCTCCTCGTGTGCTGCTTGATAGGGCCAACAGTAATTACGCATCACTCTCCGCCATTTGAACCACTCGGACATTTATTTGAATGCCGGCAATTCAAGGAATGAGCGTTTCAACTCATTTGAAAAGCGGTAATTCTTGAGAAATATATGGGTAGGGAAAACTGAAATACATTACAGCAGACTGTCAGTGAGTGTATAAAAAGTCGGAAAGGTAATTGAGTTAAACGAAAATATTACAATAATTTTTTTTTAAATATATACAAAACACGTTACGGCTCACGCTAAAAATATGGTAACCACGCTGTCTCGCCACATGTTCCCACGCATAAATTTTACAAAAAAAAAGACTACATGCTCAAATTGTAAAACATGGTGCGCATTTGACTTACATTTGACACAGTAGAGTGATATAAATTCATCATCATGCATTTTATGTTTTAGTTGTAGTAGTGTGATGAATATTTACAAAACTGCACAAAGAATTTGATTTAAGATATTTTGAGCAAATTTTTGTTTTTGAACATATAATCTTTTTTATTTTAACGCAGGGCCGGGGAAGGTTGATTTATTTTCTCGTTAAGTATTTCGAATAAAAACGTGGATTATATATTTAAGTTCTGATCGATATTATTTCATTTAAGTTTTAGTAAAACGTAGTTTTTTAAATAATTTTACCATACAGTTTAGAATGAACTTAAGGAGAACAAAATAATAAACTCCATGTAATAATATAAAAGAATTTATCTACATTCGGCTTACTTGTCTGGCATTCAGCTTGTCAATTGAATAACTTTATTTTCATACTAATTGTTTGCCTTTAAACTCTGTGGAAATAAGTTACTTACCTTAGGCCCCGTGCACAGAAATGGTCATTGAAATAGGGATCTATTTACTTTAATTGTATTAGTATAAAATGAATTGCTTAGTTATATTTTATTCTTTGGATTGTTTTTTTCATGTCTTAGAAAAAATACTTGAAGGCCTTATGGATACATGTTTGTACCGGAGCGATTTCAAATATTTTTTAGATTTACCGGCAATGATCCTAATGAATAACGGGAAATGTTTTCGTTCTTCACAACTAGTATCACTGTGAATACAATGGCGGGCTACGCAGAAGAAATCGATCCCTGGACCCGGTGCGGATTCCGGTAACTCTTCCTACTATCAAAACTTTAGGTAAAACAGAGATCCTTCGTTCTCCCAAATGTTTACGACGGATATCAGAGCATCACTATGGATTTTAGTGTACCTTCCGAGATCTTCGTCGTGATTCCGCTCCTCGTGAATATATTATGTCTCAGGACTTGTTCTAAAAGGCAGAATTCACATTAAAATTAAAAATCAGGCCGAAGTACAACCTAAAGAAGACTTCAGGATAGCGGACGAAACTGTCGCCCCTCAAACCAATCTGACGCGACTGAACACTCGGAAAGTAGACTGCTTACATCTGTTACGCCGTTCACTTATAAAAATAATTTTTTTAATAATATTTTTTGTTAAAAAACTATTTAAAACCAAATAAGGCACGTGAATTTATAGGGAAAATCTTTATAAAAATTTTAATAATCATCTCTCGTGAAAGGTCCCCGAAAGAGGTCAAACTGGATTTTGACAGTAAATTTGTGAGGGATAAATTTATCCCCAACCTTTTAAAAGAAACCAGTGCATTGCTGTGGTAATAAGGGATGACATAATCTTGGGAACAGTGCTATCCCAGGGCCAAGGTATCCTAAAATTCTTCTCTTATCTGCATCCGACCGATGGAGCATAGATAGATGGATCTTACGGCACTCGGCTTGGCCCGCAGCAGTTATACACTCTGTCGCGCCCCCAACCGTCGCGACGCGTCGCTCGGATTCCGACCGATTCCTGGCTGCTCGAGACGAAAAGGGTTGCAGGAGCGTGAGAGAGGTGGATTATGTAAGAGCAGAACGCCTTAAACGTGGAATCGGTGGGTATGGGGAAAGCGGAAGAGCTTCGAGAGGTGAAATTCTTTCAACGGAAGCAAAGCCCCGACCGGCCGGGGACACTATATAAATGCCTCGCCCTGGGATGTCCAATCATTCGAGTTCACCACGCCAAGCACGCAACCACTCGCCGAGGAAATGAATCGACTGGTGAGTGAGATCCATCCCCCCTTATTCGTACTCCTAAGCCCTCTCGATTTCTCTCGATAAAGAGCCAACGTTTAAGAGTCATCTTCCTATTCAATCTGCGCCATCCACCCAAAGACGTCTATGTTCGTATTGCGCTATTTATTCTGCTGTTGGATGCAATCAAACTATTCGCTTGTGTACTGTTTTTTTAATCCATTGCTGGTGGTTACCAGGGAATAAAGATTGTTGCAAATCCTCAATTGACTTTGCCGAGCCAACTGTGCATTTATACTGCATTTTTTTAATATAGTACACTAATTTTCTAAGGGGTTGATTTTTCTCTTAGTTTTTGCCCACTCCTTCAGCACAAAATTATCCCCAAAGCTTATAATATGGCTGAATTACAGTCACTGTTGGACCAACGATTGCCCAAATGATCTAATTAAAATAAATAATCACACTTCTTCTCAAATGATAAAATTGCATCCGGCTCATCAATCGGGAATTTCATCATGCTGGGACTTATAATGACTTTCTAATATTTTACTCAACGTTTATTCACCCCACTAATGCCATTGTCTACTGTAGGACAAGGATGCAATGGAGTTCTCTCTTTGATATTGATTCTATTAACCAGTGGGGTGCATAAACGTTGAGTGGAACGCCAATAAGGCCCCATTACTATCATCATCTTCTCTCCATGATTTTGCGTAAAATTTCACATATCCAATTTCCATTATTTTTGCAACATATTTTTTTTCCTTTAAGAATTTCCTCGGGTTTTCAACCGACAGAGGCGACCCATATACATCTATAACTACATAAGTACCTTCCAGCCACCAATAGGGTATTTGGCAGGGGAGATCAATCGAATTCTAATCGAGATTTTGATTAACTATTTGGTCATAATCATCGAGGTCACTTTTCCCTTCGATGAAGATGATGAGTGCCTTACCAGGTTGAAGACCCGAAAGATTTGACTCATTAGACACACAAAGATGGTGTGACATATTTCTTGCTTGCCCCTCACTGAGCATTTGGTCCGTAACTACTGTTTAGGCAATATTTTTTAAGAAAACCAATACTATTTAACGATTATCAAGTGATTCACTTTATAAATAAAAGTTGCGGATTAAGTTAAGATAACTTGCAACTTTATAAAGATAATATACCGGCAAAAAGATCAGGAATTAATTTTGCAGCAGAAAAGATAAATATTTAGAATTATTCAAGAAACAGATTTCAATAAACGATGTTTAATTTAGGAGCAGATATGTCCCCAGAAAAAATTCTTTAATTCTTGGTTTTTCATATTTTTCACTGAACACGATTAATATTCTCATCACATTATGCTAAGTAAAGACAAATGTAATTATTTATTTTAATTAGATCATTTGAGCAATCACTGCTCGAATAGTGTTTGTTTGTTTGCTCACAATCCATTTTGCGGCATGAAAACAATTCACCCGTTAATGAAAGATCTCGCACTCCTTAGAGACTGCCTTCACTTTAAAAAGTAAACGGCCTACGACAGGTAATAGGAAACCATGATACATAGCGACCGTATTTCCAAACTAGGAACGACAATACTATATTTTATCGTGAAAAAATACTTTTGTACTGAAATAAGGAGTCTCAATATGCACTCTAAACCGTAAACAATGCTAAGAAGAACTGTTTTATTTTTGTATGCCATGCGATTATGTTCCGTGAGCTACTTCCTGCCGATCACTTTTTAACACTGACGTTGTTCCGTGTATGATATTTCCATGCAGTTTCTGGTTTGTCCATCATTGAGCTTTTGGTCCGCAATAGAGTATGTGCACTCGGGAGGAATACGATTGAAATGCAGTTTATTCGATAAAGTGTATCGTAAATATCATTACTTTCGATTAACAGCATTAATTGTTGCTTAGTTTGTTTAATAATTACTATTTAATATGCATTGTTTTCGCAACGATATTAGGCAGACGAAAACGCTCATCTATTGGCTCCTCGGTATGTGACGTCATTCTGGTCTATCTCATCAGCGTGCAAGGTGTTTATCGTGTTATGATCGTGTTTATGATTCAATATACTACGTGTGCATTGGAAAAAGTTGGTGGATCTGATCTGTGTAAAGGGAAATACGTTTAAGTGCTTATCATGGAATCAGGTTTCGTGAGGGTTTCTTCAAATAATATCCCGAAGGTGGATGCTTCAATGATTGACCGTGCTGATTATGTTGGACTATACCTACATGCCTCGGCACGAAGTTTTAATGTTGAACTGGAGATTTTTTGTTGTCTTGTCTCATTCATAATAAAGAGAAATGGACGGGAAATCTCATCGGAAATTAGGTCTAACATAAGTGAATTAAGTAAGATTGTTTACAGTAGGTAATTGGCCAAAAGTTTGTTAGCACGATTCGAAGGTTTACGGAAGTAAAAGTGCCGGTAGGTAGATAACTATCGATATTTGTATTATTGTCATTTCAAATACCGATCATAATTTAATTTATCTATTTAACTATTTTCTATTCTATTATTATTTAACCTACTGACTCGCGAAAAATAATTTTTCATATTCAGTTATGGCCCGTGGTGAATGGATGAATATCCATAGTTAATTATTAAATTGCCGTTACTGAGCTGGGCTCTTCTTCTTCTGGGCTATTTAAGGTTTTAAACGTAAGCACAAATAACTGAAGTTACATTTTGGTCCAGTTTAAGCAGTAATCTGATCTTAATTTCTTAAAAAAACGCACTTTTAGTCGACGTATTTGTTCTTTCGTAGAATTAATGTATTCAAAAGCAGAGTTCTGATTATCTCAATGTTTCTACAAGTTATTTTCAGTTCGCTAACAAAGATATGTCAGTCAGATGTACATTTGCTTCGTTGAGGTTTATGAATAGCATTTGTGAGGCATATCTAAAAATTGGTTATTGAAAACTTGGTCCGGATGAATGACGGAAATCTCTCGGGCTGGAAATCAAATGTTTGATAGTTAGATCAGACGATTACTTTTCATTCATTCGGTTTCAATATGTTTCTCGAAGCATTTGTTAGCACAATTTAATAATTGGTTCATTTTATATTTCTTCACAGCATAAGTTTATTGGTTTTCAAGGTACTAAGCGTCTTAAGCGAGGAATTAAGCGAGGAATCCCTGCGCGCGGTGCATTTCCAAAAAGTAGTCCCGACTTGTGATACGTAATAATGAGCTTATTTCACATCCGATTTGGAAAATATTAGCATCACTGTGTTTGGAATTAAATTACAAACATTTTGAATGCCCAAACTATCACTTTTTATCGAAAATTAATTTTCCGTTTTTTTTGTTAGTAGTACGGGTACAGTTACTAAGTTAGTTACTAATTAGTGACTTAGTTTTCACGAATTAAGTCGTACTATTTTCAAGGATCATCACTGTTTAAGTGTCTCTTAATTTTAATGTCACTATAAATCTGCAAACGAACGCAAATGCGAGAACCGAGGAGTAAGAAATACGATTAGGTAGTTCGAGGTAGAAAAGTTGATAGAGTCTCGTCGTCAGCGTAACCGAGAAACAAATGAATTAAAAGATGTAGATGATGGCATGTACACACTTTAAATCTAGTTCATAAGGCATTCCATGGCTTCTTTCCAAACTCAGTATACGCTGTAGAGGGGCTCACCCTAAAGAACAAGGAATGCCTGAGAACACGTCGAACAAAATGACGTCACAGCCTTGAGAATATGGCCGACTGGTGTTTCAGCGCATCATTAATTTTGCAAATTTTAATAATTAATATCTCGCTTAAAAAGTACCTCTCTATTCTCAGGCTCGAAATTTAGCCTAATTGAGGTGTAAATTCTTTTTTAAGATCACTTCCCAAAAATGTGCACATACTCTATTGGGTATTTTCCTTCATCAAAGAAAACGAAAAGCATCGCTAGTGATTCGTTACCCACCATTAGTGTATTCATAATATACAAATTATTTGGTTTCAGAAATCCCAGTTCAGACGAATGGCGATGGCCAACTTTAACCGCATTTGAAAAAGCCCAGATTGGCGCCCATGCGATTTCACTCCACGTGACGTCACAGGGATCTAGTTTCTATACGAGTAGATAGGAGTTTTACATCGTTTGAGATTACCAATGCATGCATGAGGTACAGAGCTCAGGGAAACATCTCTTAATAATCACCCATTAAAATTACATAAGTTCGGAAGGTTTCCTTCGTTTGATAGGGTAATAATAATCCTTATTTAAGCCAAGCGCTACCTGCTAGCAGTCTGCATCGTATTAGCGCTCAAAGCTTCGCCCCAAGGTCACCTCACACGCCGACAGCGGGAACCAGAATGATGTCACACGGTGTTTTCCCAGCATTCATACTTAGCCGTCGCGTTTTTGCGCGCTTGAAAATTTCCACTTTTCATTTAATCGCGAAAAATAGATATCGTCCTTAAAAAATCTAAAAGCGTGAAATGCGTACTCCAGGATAAATAATCTTTTGATTTAGGCAATTTAAAATTAATAGGAAACCACCCTAAAAATGTTTTGGTACTATTTTTTAGAGTTGAGCAATATTTTTCCACCATGATCTAGTGATTCACATCATCGATAAGTGCGATGACTGAGCAAAAAATTATCTGCGACTTCGTAAACATTATTTTCGGGAAAGAAGAATCGCAATAGACTTAAGTAACGGAAAAATATATTTATATATGTACTAGCAGGCTTGGAACCCACCAACCCCCGATATATCCCACGGTTGACTCAGAACTGAGCGGAGGACTGTGAACAACCAACAATGGTGAAAACGATTTCCGTATACTTCGCACGGAATCGGCTCATTTCCCGTTCCACGACATTGATCGATATGAGTGCCTACGTGCGCAGACCGAAAACGTCGTGTTAACGTTTAGCCCAGCAAAATGAATCAGTAACCTTTGAGTTATGATTTACTTTTGAGCGCGTTAATAGGTGTACCAATCCACAAGGATGAGCACTCGCAGAAATTCTATAATGTGACGTAACAAATGGCAATAAGAAAACAGCGCAAAGGAGGCGTCGGACGCAACCGAAAGTAGCACTACGGGCTTCATGAGTATGAGAAGTACTTTCGCACAAACTTTGGTTGAAATCGGTGCAGTCAGAAACGTACAGCGGACAGAAAACAGACATCCTTTTTTTATATATATATATACGTAGATGGATTAGCTTCATATACTATGAGCAACCCCTTTTCTTTTTTTTCTACTCAGGCACTCGTCTTCCTAGTGGCTCTGGCCGTCGCGACTGTGACCGCCGAGGAAGCCAAACAGGAAACAAAACAACACGAAAAGCGCGGAATCTACGGCCTAGGATACGGAGGACACTATGGAGGCCTAGGATACGGAGGACACTACGGAGGACTCTACGGCGGACACTACGGCGGACACTACGGCGGCTTCGGCTACGGTCACGGCTTGGGCTACGGCCACGGCTTGGGCTACGGTCACGGCTTCGGCTACGGTCACGGCTTCGGCTACGGCCACGGAATCACGAAAGCAATCACCGTCACCAAGGAGATCCCCGTCCCCGTGCCCCACCCCGTCCCCTTCCCCGTCGTGAAGAACGTCGGAGTCCCCGTCCCGCATCCCGTCCCGGTCCCCGTGGAGAAACCCTACCCGGTGGCCGTGCCAAAGCCGTACCCGGTCCCCGTGGAGAGGCCGGTCCCGTACCCTGTGGAAAAGCCCGTCCCGTACCCCGTGCACGTCCCCGTAAAGGTCCCCGTGCCTCACCCGGTGGCAGTCCCGGTCCCCAAACCAGTCGCATACCCCGTGCACGTCCCGGTTAAAGTGCCCGTGCCACACCCAGTCCCCATCTACAAGAAGTACCCCGTGTTCGTGGGTCACCACGGCTACGGCGGCTACGGTTACGGCGGCTACGGAGGTTACCACGGCTGAAGCGGGTGACCCCAACGAGCCCTTGAAGATCTTTAAGACTCTTACCTCTGTCCCGTCCCCATGAGGATCTGTCGTGTGTCGTCGTCCCCTCCTATTATTTTTGTGTGCGCGCTCACTCTTTCCCCAATCTCTCGCAAGATGTCACTCACCATTGGGGAGAACGCCATCGGATTCGCCTTTTTTTCTGTAACCATTGTTCCATATCTCATGTAACATGTGTTTTGTACAATAAATGTATGTTTTGTGTGTATATCATTCGAATTTATTTTAAAAATTAATCTGAATACCCTCTCCCCGAGCGAACTAAGTAAGTTAGCAATGAGTAGAGAAACTAAGTAATGAGTAAGGGTCATGTTTTAAAAATTAATTTTACTCATTTCCATACCACCGAAAACAGCTCATATTAGACTTCTACTTCGTGGTTTTTCAATAAGATAATTCTTACACATGCACAAAAAAACGGTACCGTCAATAGGGTCCAATTTCTCTAGCGGAACTGGAATGAGCGACCTCATGTTTTGCAGGCGAGGTCCATCGAAGCCGGCAGGATTAGACATTTAAAAACGAAAACTTTAAGCGAAATAAAACTCAACAGTTCAAATAACCTTAGTGAAAATTTTCAAAAATAAAAAGGCCTTGGAAAACGTCGGCACTGGCTCTCAATTTGTGCACATATGCGGACTTTGTTTTGAAATTTTATGCAGAAAATATCGATTGAATTACATTGTTCAGATTGGGCATAATTTTGTGATATCTTTATTGATTCAGGTTTTGAGTAGCATAAAATTAAACCTGTATTGGCATTTTCATTTCGCAATTGAAATAAAAACTCCTAGAACACTCTATGGCTGCTGAAGATGAGGACTAGTATTAAAAGAGTAGAAGTATTCTCATTCTATCGCATACCTCCGTAAAATAAGGAAGCACTTTCATTAGAATTTAAACTTTCTTTCTATTGAAAACTATTCGCATCGCTCCTCTTCTTAACTAAATATTTTGCACCACTACTTCTACATAGACCATGAGGGAGAAAAACTTAACTGTAACTTTACTATAAACTATGGCTATTTACGGCGTTTTTTCAATGATTTTCATTTGGAAAGAATTCCCTATTGTAAAAATACATTTTTTTTCGAAATACAACTGAAATTTAGATGTTTTCAAGTTGCGGTTTCACGAGGGAATCGAAAATTGGATTCCGTTCGCAAGCCACTATAAGCGTGAAGGGGGTGGAACTACACGTGCAACAGTGGACAAAGCATTTTCTTTCACCTTTCTTGGATTTCGAACTAATTTTTGACCATAGTTTCACTGAATCATGGCGGCATAATGAGTTGATTATTCTCTAATACTTATCTGGTCTCAATAGACATGCGATCAATTGCAAACCAGCAAATCCTCAATTGTAAATCCTAATTTGTGGCTAAGACAGATATATTTGACGGATATTTGTGGCAGACAAAAACCTCAGCACACCCTGTGTTTACTTCATATTCACTAACTCCTCCATCCTAATACATGGTAGTTTATAAGATAAACAATTGTAAATTCCAGTTTTTCAGCGCACCCACGACGTGTATTATGAATGTAAGTATCTCCTGGAAGATAATTATCAAAGCATTTTCATTAATCCCCACTTTAAATTTAGCCGAGCCGATTTTCGCTTAAATCCTTCACATTAAATTTATTGGTTAACTACACAACTTCAATATTCGCTAATAGTTTGTGATTCACTAAGTTCTACAAGTGTGTCCATACAATTAATTGGTCCTACACGTAGTCTATATGTGTAAGTGCTGTAATAGTTTAAAAAATGAATATTAAGTATTGAAACAACAGAGAACACAACATTAGTATCGTTTTCAGGCATTAGTGAACATCCAATGTATAATAGAGAGATTGTGCGGAGAGAGTGACAAGGTTCCACCTAAGGGACAAACACGAGAAAAGATAACTAAGCAAAAAAACTGTCTAGAGTAAAAACTGTGCAGAATTCTCAGGAAATACAGGAAGGAAACAATTAAAAATCCGCCCCCGAAGCTGAAGAATCATCTGAAGTTAATCACTAATCGTTTGAAGTCCAATGTTTCCATTTGGGAACAGATTCATAAAAAATCATGAAACTAATATTTCGTATCTGTGTTTACTTTTATGGCTTTTGTTGTGCAAATAAAGTATATTTAAGTGTTTTTTAAGTGAAACACATGACTTGTGTGTACATTGGTCGTTAATTTTAATAAATTATACATAATTATGCTTTTCAAAATTGATTATTTTCATCACCTCTATAGTGAGTGTGAGTTTATCATTTATTCGATAAATTTCCCTAAACTCGCTCTCGAGTGACAAATGCTCATTTATTTTTAAAAAATCAGGATACATTCATCATCAGTAGTCAACAATCCTAAGATTGGTTTGACGCAGCTCTCCATTTCTCTCTCCTATCCGCTAATCTCTTCATAGCTACATATTTATTCTCTTTTACATCCTTTATAACCTGTCCGATATAACTCATTCGGGGCCGTCCCTTGCCCTTTTTCCCTTCCACTATTACGCTGTTAAAATCAGTTTTCTTTGTTCGCGTGAACATTTATTTTTCACGCAATAGCAAAATTTAGGTGGAGTGTTCCCGTTTGGGAGCGTGATTACAAAGCATTTAAAAACTTCTTTCGCCTTTTCTTTCATGATATTTCTTAATCAGTTGTAAACTAAATAGGATACGCAGGAAATAATAAAACTTATTAATATAATAAATTAGTTGGTAAGTTAGTTCGGTCTTTGAAGGGTTAAGAGGAAACTTGGACTCAAAACTCTGAACTCAGATAAAATTTAACGAAAAAGATACGTTGGAATTGGTAATTTTATTCCCTTAAAAAAACAAATGTATTGAATTATATAAAATACCGGCTGACTCGGCGAACGTTGAACCGCCTAATAATCTATGAACAGTTTAGTTGTTTAGTTACACCATTTATAAATCAAGAGAGACTGTACTTATTTTGATAATTTTTGAGTTATTGTAATACATTAAGAAAAAATTCAATGAAGCTACAATAATAAGCGATATAATGGCTTGTTAGAGACTTAATAACTACATAATTCAATCTACATAGGGTAGACGGAGCACGCATAAGCGGATTTACTTCAATGAATTTTCTAATTTTTATGTCTTAACTTAGGAAATTTTAGACATTGTGGTTTCAAGAAGAAGTAAATATAGCAGGAGTATATCGATTTTCGTGTGAATGTGGGGAGACTGGCGGCCCGTTCGAAACTAGAGTGGAGGAACATATACAAGGTGGCGGTGCAGGCTCTCTGGTGATACACTCTCCTCCTATTACCCGGTAATCTCCCCCATTACCCAGTGGAGCACTCGAGCAGCCTTCACTGTTGGCATTCGCCTGGAAAGCATGAGATCTTTTTTCGTATATAAGGTGTAACATAACACTACCTTTTCTACTTTGACAAGACGTAATCGATCTGTAGGGAAGACGGATATTGAGATAGAATAACAAATGAAGCAATTGAGATCCAAATTGAGGGAAATGAACTCATTAGAGATTCTGGATTTGAGCTTATTAAAACAACTTGTCTGTTTCCACACACTTTTATTTACACCGACCATGGTTTCGGCAACTTGTGCCACTATCAAGGTTTCGGCACAAGTTGCCGAAACCATGGTTGGTGTAAATAAAAGTGTGTGGAAACAGACGAGTGGTTTTAATAAGCTGAATATCAAAGATTTCCACCGTATCACGCCGGACACTGTATCTTTTATTCTGGATTTGCTTTCAGCCAATCGTGGAGGCCCATCCTTCGTAAAATTAGGGCAGCAGGGAGTGACAGGAGCCAATCAGGAGCCACCTGAATCGGAACTGACGATTCGGAAGCGAGAGATATATACAGGCGAGAACATCCCGCGACAATGACCATCACCCCCGGGCTCCCACTACGACCAAAAGACAGAGGCAGAAACGGAACAAAACAGTGAACCCCCAGCCCCACCCCAGAAAGGACGACAGCGTGCTAGTGCCCCTCCCTCCCCCCCAAACCCCACAGTGATACCAGTGAGGACTAAATATCAATACCAGTGAAGGAGGAGTAGAGACTATTTGTTTATCTATTTATTTATCGTTGCCAGTGAAAGAGGAGCACAGACTATTTATTTATTTATTATTTGTTATTCGTGTATATATCTATCCTTGTTAATATGTTAACGTAGTTTATCCTTGGCACGTTAATATTCCATAGTCTATTGTACCGTGGTGGCCTGGCGGCGGTTTTACGGGTTTCCCGTCGTCCTTAGGGTAAATGCCAGGCCAATATCCATCTCGTACAAGTGTTCAACCCCAGTAGTGCTGACGAGGCGTGTGCCTAAGCACCTTCGCGAGATGTATATTTTTTGTTATCATGTTACTTGTTATATATTTCATATTTTATGTAATGTTATTATCTGGTGAAAATAAATTTTGTTGAACTGAACGTAGCAGAAGACCTGACACGGTTGGAAACTCGAGAAAAATTCGCTTAAGGAATTAAGAAGATCACCGCTAACAAATTAGATCACCTTCACATTCGTAGGAAGATCATTGTGCTCAAAATAGTGAAACATGCGTAGGTGGCATATATAAATCTTTAGTACCTTGGGAAAAACATCAAAAATTTTGTAGGCACTTGGCAAGAAAGGAATCTTCATTAGGTGACGTCGAGTAGAGTATTCATTGATTGTGGTCAACGAGAAATTTCAATTCTTATGAAAGACTTTGCTTCTTATGAAAGAGATTGCTTAGCTGGTCTAATGAAAGTTATACAAAATATTTCCTCTTAAATCTTGTTTGGTAGTTTATTATGTAATTTAGGTCCCATAAATACGGAATATGAAGTAATTGTACAATATTTGACTTTCAAATAGTAGTCAGAAATATGTAGAGTACCATGGTGGCATTTCATGGACGACATCTATAAAATTTAATTGGAAACCAGAGGAGTGAGCAGGTTGACATGAACGAGAAAATTTGCGTTAGGAGAAAAATTCGACGGAAAACGAAATGACTATCAATCCAAGCAGCGCTGACATGCAGAGAGTCACGAATGTAATCCATTGTTGTTGAAAACGCTGCTTATGTTAATAGCACTATCGTAAAAAACATGATTTTCCAGCATATTCGAAGTATTTCAGGTCTTTCAGGAGTCTCAGTAATTAGACGCCTCAGAAATATTTCAGTAGAGATTGAGGGGAACGAATTAGTGATAAATAAACAACATCAATTCCTTGCTTTTCAGTTCTGAGATCCACATGGATTGACCTTGTTTCCTTAATTTTATATGAAGCACCATTCAACAAGGTAAAAGATTTATTTTTCCGTATGCTTCCATCAACTATGATCTTTCACGTAACAGACGTGAGTGTCCAATCTTCCTTGCTGTGCCTTGGCGACAAGCAATAAGCGGAATATTCAAAACCGCTCCTTTCCCTATCATAATTAGAAAATATACTGGCGACCCACTAGGGCTAGATTTAATAGCCTTGACCCGGCAGTAAGAAGACGTTTATATTGTGAAGCAAAATAGGGAAAAATCCGAAAATCACCGGTTTTACGTGTGCCACTTGTTTTAAAAATTAATTATGGCTCATAAATAAAATTCGTAAATAAAAAATATGACTACATTTTAGGAGCTAGGCATCTCAACTCTGACTTTAAAAGATTTCAAGTGTAATCTTCGGAAACGTAATTTTAATAGTATAATATATTAAACACATTAATTTATTTTTTGTTGACCGTGAAATCATGACTGAACGTACGTAATCAGAACAGACAGCTATTGAATTAAAAAAAAAAGAAGAGCTAATTCCCAGCGCCTTGAAAGAGACTCGCTTGTGAGATCGAGTCGCAAGGACTTCTTGTGGCCCAGGGTAGAGTTTGGTAGTGTGCTCCCCCTTCCCTGAAGAGAAATAGCATTTGAACTTTTACTAATCTAAATTATCGGCCCCTTCACTCTGTAGCCCGGGGCAATATGCCTCCCCCCTCTGTGGGCAGTCCTGCCCGTAAAAACCGTAAAAATTCCACGTAAAAACAAATAACACTGGACGGCAAAAAATAATTTTTTCTCGAGCCCTGATACCATTCCTGCTGATTCTTGTGTAAAATGACCTCCTGAATCCGAATATGACATCCGTTTTCCTCCATCACCCACCATTTTCGGGGGAAGCCCCCCTCTAATTTACAATACTTTCGCAATAAATTGGAGGAACGAAAAGGATTATTTTAGCATTTTTTTCTTATTAGGTTTTTTAGAGTGGAAGTTCTAAAACATGATAATCAATGGTAAGGATGTAGATTCGGGCGGATTATTTTCCGTTAATGATTAAAAAAACACATTAAAAATTATCAACCTTTCCCTTTTTTCGCAATTTTTTCACTTATTTTCTTCATTTTTCAGCTCCCATTCCATCTTTCCCTACCCGAAATATCTCAGAATGATGGAAAAATACATCAACAGCTCATATCAGCAATAATAAAAATATTTAACAACACGGCATAGAAAAAATAATGAAAATTTGTGCCAACAGTTTAGAAGGTACGCTACCACGCTGGCACCATCAATACCACACGCGCATCAACCAAGAGAAAAATAACAAATGTGAAGAACGATGAATAACATAAGTAATTTGGTATTTGACTTCCCTATACACGCTGAGGTAGAAGTCTCTCATACAATAACCAGCAGTAGGCCTACTAGTAATATACATACTAACATGCCCGCATTCAACTTCTCTGAAAATCTCCTCTCCTTTGGTGATATCTTCATGGAACCGTTCCCAATGTTAATTTGAAACTGCTCCAAAATATTCTATGAAAAGGTCCAGGTGTGAATGAAGGAAATGCATTTTTAGTGATATATTACACCCCATGGCCTAATACGCTGACAGCAATTCCTCGACATGGGCGACATAAACATCACTTCTTTGTCACCCAAAAAGTTCTAGCACACGTTTCAGAATCCAAGGCAAGCTCAATTTTCGTTATGATTCAGGTGTTTCATAAACGTCGAATCTTGGAAAAGTTTCCTAATCTGGGGGCCCATGAATTTCTTCCTTGGTTTTAGCATCACTAAGACGAGGACTTTAAGTTAAAAATTGAAATTCAGCTCCTGTCTTGTCGATTGGTTTCACAAAATATTTCATCTGCCCTAGTTTGATGTGCAATAGTGGCAGGTTAATATTTTCTTTCGGAACCAGGGAAACATGAGCGACATTTTTGTAACCATGAGTGAAGCTTTCTCGCAGAGGCCAGTTCCGTAAGATGTCATGTTTTTCTCGGGCGCGGCTGTTGTATTCACAAAAAAGCAGTTCAGAAGCAGCAATAGTAGTTTTACCAAGTATTTCGTCAAATTATTGTAACAAGTGGTACAGCAAACACTTGGAGCTTAATCCTAGCTCTGACAACCAATTTGGCAGCCAGAGTAAACTTTACATGCAGTTTTAAGAATTAAATAAATAGGTTATTGTTGCGATGTTTAAGTCAATTCACCGCAAACGTAGCTAAAGGGATGAGGATGATTTTTACATACGCGTAACATTATTACAAATTAAATCACGGTAATAATCACAACTCAAGTCCACATACTGAAATTCACTTGTAAAAGCCGGAGTAAAACAACTTTTAATGTTTTGCATAGTTCAAACTACTTCGAAAAAAGCATCCTTGTCCAGAACACCGAAAGAGTTGACTCTAAGATCGCGAGAGGTGTACCGAGGGAAGGTGACGACAACTTCAATATACATAATTGATTTGAGAGGCTGATACTTTGTGGAACTCAATAATTAAGGAGAAATAATACTTTTTAACTCCAATGTGAACCTAAAAATCTCAATATTATATTTTTCGTAGAATTAGAAGGTAATACTTGTACTTTTTTAGCTGCGAAAGCAAGAGAATTGCCGCCCAAGCCTGAGCGGGAGAGACACTGCGAAGGCCAGCGTAGTATAGTGAATCTTCCGAGCTATTGCTACATATTTTAATTACTGTTGCTATGCTATGCAGCAAAATATTTTTATAATTACTAATGTTTCTTGTTGTTATATGTTTTTATTATTCGGGGGAGGATGATGTGAAATGGAAGCTGGAAATTTTTAAAAATACGTGAAAATTTGCGAAAAATGCAAAATTGATCATTTTTAAAATCGTTTTTACACAATTTACGGAGACTACTTCCCCCCAAATCAACCATCTCTACCATAAATATTAATTTTTTAGCATTTTGAACCCCTCAAAACCCCTAGAAAAATTTAAATGCCAAAATAATCCTTTTAATTCCTCCAAATGACCGAAAAGTGATAAAAATTGGAGGGGGGGAGCTCCCCCGAAAATGGTGGGTGATTGGGAAAAACGGACTTCATATTCGGATTTAGGAGGTCATTTTACATAAGAATCAGCAGGAATGATGTCAGGGCCGATTTTCATGCCGCCCAGTGTAATCGGCGAATTATTCAACCTGATTACTGAATCATCAATCGACAATATTCGGCACACTTGGCCTAAAAAATGTAAAATTTTGAATAGCAATCCTTCGCTCCATGAATGCTCGTAAGAGCACACTTTCCCGTTAGAGCAAAAACTCAGCAAGGTCTCAAGATCTTCGTGATATTGTCCGCTGTGGTTTTTTTCTGTAAGGCCGAAAGAAAAAGTTGGCACTGGAGCGTTAAAATAGAGCGGTGCAAAATCAGACGGAAATCCGTTTTCCTTCATTCATCATCTGTGGATGCCATCGAGTGAAGTAATTAATCATTACCTAAAACTGCTCGTGAAAAAATTTTCACCAAAACAATCAACACCATGTAATATGGAGGGGGGCCAAAAAAGTCTGAGTTGACACGTTAATGGAATGATTCCATCAAATATTTTGAATCAATTAGGACAGTAATTTGTTTTCATCCTGAAGGGATAGCAGTCACTCAGCCACTAAATACTCATTGGTCACTGATTTCCATTAAATTCATGTTAGATTGGGATTTTATTTATATTTATACCTTCTAAATTTTTATTTTAAGTACTATTGAATTAATTTTTCACCAGTAACTTTAACGAAAGAAAAATTATTATAACAAGTTATCAGCACTACAAATGATGCAAAATATAGACTGGGTGATAAAAGCAGAAAAATATGATAAAAGTAGAATATTTTTCAGGAAAGAGAAACAATTCAACACAGATTGTAAGATGTTGATGTTGTAAGATGGTTGTAAGATGTTAACGAATATCAGAATATCTAAGTAGATAAGTCATTTCACAAAAATTATGCCTCAAAAAACTGTGCAACTAACATAAATATATAGATACCAAGACCCCATACTATGAATACCACCCTGAAACTGTGCTTGAAAACAGTTCATATAAACTACATGACCATTTGCCGATTCAAGTAGATAAAACCATTATCAACTCTCGACCATATATGATTTTAATTTACTAGAAAAATAGAACTTGTAACATCATTGATATTGCTGTACCACTCTCACATCACATCGGAAAAACAATAGCCGGAAAAATGAACAAGTACCAAGAATTTGTTATAGAAATAAAAAGAATATGGAACAGGTTTTTATAGCACCTATTTTCATCTATGCTACCGGTATCAACCAAACAAATACAAAATGTTTTACAATACTCAATATTAATCTATTTACATATATAAACTGCAAAAGGTCATTGTAATTTTAAATTGCCTCAATAAGAGAAAATTTAGCAACCCACCAACACAGCGAAGAGTTTCTTTGGTGAGATTCCTTCGTAAACACAACTTAAATAGAAGTGAAAACTGAAAAAAAATTGGCAAAAAAGATAAAAATAAAAATAATGAATTAGTAATTTTATTCCCCTAAAAAAACAAATGGATCCAATATAAAATATTTATGAACTTACTATTTCAGGTGTCTTTCTAGGCAAACGGCCTGGAGGAGGTTATCAATAAGTTTTTACATGTATTGCTCCTATTATGTAAGGATATTTCATTATATATATATGAGTACTTTAACAGAAGAAACGAATAAACTATCTTCGATAAAATATAACTTGACTCAGTTTACAGAAGAGAAAATCTTAGCGAGGTACATTTTCAATTTTTATGCAAGACTAGCTAATCTAATAAAAGTTATACAAAATATTTCCTCTATAACCTTTTTTGGTAGTTTATTATATAATTTAGGTCCCATAAATACGGAATATGAAGTAATTGTACAATATTTGACTTTAAAATAGTAGTCAGAAACATATAGGGTACCATGGTGGCATTTCATGAACGACTTCTATAAACTTTAATTTTTTTGGTAGCTTATAATGTAATTTTGGTCCCAAGAACACAATGGATCTTTTGAAAAGCGTGAGGCACCGTTTAGGCCTACGTACCCAGCAGCATATACGACGATGATACGTAATATGTCTCTCCAATTAAAACACAAATGGACTCAACATTAAATATTTATGAACATACTTGAATGTTAGGCGCCCTAGTCTAGCTAGCTAGCTGAGTCAAGCATTTCTGTGTCGATGTATATTAATATCCAATTATCATTGCGTAAAAATCTTTGCCTATTCACGCAAATATTTATTTCATGACTTCATAAATATATCCTACACTCGCTTGATTCATGGCAAAAAAACAAGTCAATGGACCTTTGCGTATTTAATCATTTAAGCATTCAGCGCGTATTGAATTTAAATGCTGGAGTTATTTTCTCCAATGGGAATGTAAAAACTAGCTCGGCGGTAATTCGAGAGCAATGATTCCATTAACCTTTGAGTCCGAGATGAGTGACGGGAAGAAATTAATAATATCCTACAACTCAGGCGACCCGCGTGACAGACAATATTTCCTCAAGGAGACGGAAAGATTTGAAAGCATCGGATGAGGTGCGAAGGATTTGTTATATCATGATATTGGAGTTTTCCCAAGAGCGTTATTTTAATAATGGCATAAATTCAAGCATTTATCATGCAAACAGTAAGATCAAAGTTTAATTGTAAGAAAAGTAACTGAATTAATTTCTGAGCCAACTGCGCAAGACCTACGGCTTTCCGCGTAATTCTTAAGTAGTTTCTTGCTATGAGATATATTCAAATAATAGGGATTAAATTACACCGACGACTCAAAAAAATAAAGTAATCTTTCCGGGCACGGACAACCGCGATTTCAACGAAGAAATGAAGCAAAAGCCTACAATCCATGAACTTAGACATTTAACCGAAAATCGATCGTTTGTGAGTTCAATTTAATGAAATATTTGCATGATAGATTTAAAAGAAAACTTTATTTTATTCCACACAGTATTTATTTTAAAATAAACTGCTATTTGATATATTCAAATGATAGGGATTAAATAACACCGACGACTCACAAATAAAGTAATCTTTCCGGGCACGGACAACCACGATTTCAACTTGGTGTTAAAGCGGCTCTCACACATCTCTGCGGAACTTATAGGAATTAACGCTTGACATGGGGGAGGGAGCAGACGCCGTGATACTTTGCACATGCAGCTAATGGCTAGGGGTGCTGCAGCAAAGCTGTACGAAGCGGTATTCGAAATTCACTCTGCAGTCAACTGCCAAAAATGGCTATGCATTGTAGAAGGTGAATTTCAACAAATAAGCCCATAAGAATTAAATTGTCAGGCGACATCTTCTGGGTCTCATAATAGACTGTGCCAAGTTATTGTTATTAGAAAAATGCCCATTTTGTGTATGCAACAGCCAATCTTCCGTACAACAAATTTGATCTTTAAAACCACAGGTCCTTAGCGTGATAATTTACCCACTACACCATAGGAGCGATTATACTCATAAAAATGTTTCATTTAGAAATGAAGCTAAAGCGCTCGACCCTGCCGTTAGTTGCGGCCTGTCTAACAGGTAATTCTAAAATCCATGAACTTAGACATATTACCGAAAATCGATCGTTTGCGAGTTCAATTTAATGAAATGTTTGCATGATAGATTTAAAACAAAACATTATTTTATTCCACACAGCATTTATTTAAAATAAACTCAACCAGTTTCGACCTTGTCAGGTGATTATCTCCACATATTATTATGCTCACCTCTTCATAATGACGCGAAAAGATCGAAGCCGGCCGAGGTTTTTAAAATAAATAATGTGTGGAATACAACAAAGATAACTTTATTGATCTGTGATTTAACTAGAAGCTGTTTTTGGAAAGGGCGCCCCACACGCGCGTAAATTTCACCTTTTCTGTTTACAGGAGTCAGAACTTTCCTTACTTCACCCCGTACTTCGAATATTTTTATTAGGTCACTTGAGAAAGTTTCAGCCGACAATTGAACTCGGGACCCTCAATCAGCAGCCAAGTTCTCCATGCAACCACGACCCTCTATGACCACGATATATGACTTTAGCAGAAATGCTTGACAGCTAAAACAAAAACCTGGAAAACGGTCGCTCCATCGAGTGTTCCACGAAATTGGGCGAATATTCTGTGCTGCTGAAATACTGCTTTGATAAATGAGGTTACTGTGATGTTATGTTTCAAGAGATAGCTGTGATTTTACAAAGAAAATCTGCGCAAAAATGGGTATGGGCATACAGAAGGTGTAAAAAAACAAACTTTTAAACGAATTAGGCTCGAAGCCGCTGGAGACTCAACTAGATCTCAGATAAAGATAGATCTTTAAGACAGATATCTCGCGCGTCTTGCGGGTAGGTACGTAGTTGTATTGATAGTCTAACCTTCCTCAGATTCACATTTGTCTCATCCATCTCCATGTACTCCTAGGCAATGCTCTGTGGAATCATTGTTGGAGGCCAAGGAAGGAAAAGTGGAAAGGAGACATTGTTGCACGCTAGGC
Source organism: Ischnura elegans (assembly GCF_921293095.1). Lineage (NCBI taxonomy): Eukaryota > Metazoa > Arthropoda > Insecta > Odonata > Coenagrionidae > Ischnura > Ischnura elegans. The sequence goes on along the minus strand of NC_060247.1, from coordinate 135,950,889 downwards.
TTTGGTAGCTTGACAAATTGAGAATATAAATGTTTCAGAGCGGTTTGGAGAACATCACATAAGAACCCAACTTTATATCCAGGTCCAACGTAAATGATAAAGATAGATCTTTAAGCGAGATATTTCGCCGAACGGATGGGTGTAGGAGTTCGTTTTACCCTGAACAATAAAGGACTTTGGTAAGAACTTGGCGGAACTTTGTCAGAGCATTTCCTTTTTATTCGCAAATGCCCAGCGACCTTAACAACCCCCGCCATACGACTATCGAGGCGGCTTAAGGGGTGTGGTATGCAGGCGTAGATGAAAGGAGTGATGCTTCTGGAGAATGTATTTCACTGCAACTACGAGCCTCGGTGACATTATTGCCTCTGCTACCTGTCCGGCGACCTTAAATGAGTGGGTTGGAAGCCAAGGGGTGCAAGTCATTTTTTTCTCATCAGAGTTATGTAAAGTCAAGCGTTAGAATAAATACACAAAAACCTGGTTGCCAATGGAAACGAGTGAGTCTCTGTTCTGTGCTGACATCCAGTGGATAATCAAATGCACTGCTAAACATCTAATTGATCTCGTTTGTTTTCTATACCTGATTGCTGTACCTAACTCTGTATAGAAAGGAGAAATCACTCGTACCTCCTTGCTTCCAACCCACTCATATATAAAAATATGGGTTTCATACATACAGGCACCAGAAATGTAATGTGTTACATTCTCGAGCCTAAATTCTCACTCAACGGCTTTCCAACGAGGATAATGCCGAGGAATAAAATATTGGCCACAGTATTTTTTTAATTATTGGCATAGAAAGAAGCCAGAAGAGGGATTATAATAATTTAGAGGCACAATCACCTCTATAAACTCTCTCGGTGGGCTGCGCTGTAATTGCTTGAGAAATTAAGAATAGATTTATTTCGGCGTGTCCATGAGAGCATAATTTAAAACCGTACAGAATTTCCTGGTCCACCAGAAATGATTTAAAATCGAGTTTAAATGATAAACATATTTTCAAAACGGATAGGTGTGGGAGTTCTTTTTCCCCCGAGAGATGAATGGCTTAAATGCATGCTAGTTGGAATTTCGTTCGCGCATTTACTTCTTGTTTTGTAAACGGTTAGTGTCCTAAGGCCTCCCGCCACAAGCCCATGGAGGCGTCTTGCGGGTTGGTTCGTGGATGTATTGATAATTTAATCTTCCTCAGAGTCACATTTGTCTCATCCATCTACATGTACTCCTAGGCAATCCTCGAAGAAAACAGTGTTGGAGGCCAAGGAAGGGAAAGTGGAAAAGAGGCAGAGTTGCACCCGCGTTTGTCATTAAATCAAAATGCCGTTGATAAATGGAACTGAAATCGCTGCCATAAAAATTGTACTAGTAAAAGGGGTTTTTCATTTAACGGAGTAGTTTAGGATTTCGTATTCCCCTCAGGAAATAAAAAATTCTGGTAGGCGCTAGGTCAAATTCTTGAACACAACTCTCTTACAACGATCACCTTTATTTTATTTTCCGGTTAATGGCCAGAGTACGAACATATCCAGCCACGCGCCTTATGAGGCTGCTTCTGAAGAATGTACGTATATGATGTAAACGAAGAATCCGAAAGTGTTTCAAAGCAAAACACGTTCATTAAATTTGGTGAACCGAAGCACCCCAACTATGATTTGAAAATAAATGTACATTTGGCTTACTTTAGAAAATACTTATATGCATTTTTTGCCGGTCTTAAAATCATGATAGATGGATATAAATCACTCTTAATCAGCATTATCATAATTCAACAATCCTAAGATTGGTTTGACGCAGCTCTCCATTCCTCTCTCCTATCCGCTAACATTTTCATGGCGACGTATTTCTTCTCTATAACATCCTTTATAACTTGTCCTATGTAACTCATTCGGGGTGGTCCCTTGCCCTTCTTCCCTTCCAACTGTCCACCTACGATTATCTACCGATTTGATCGTTGGATTATTCTTCCTCATAGAATAATCCTCCAAGGTCGTTAGTATATTAATTGCGTATGCTTGGTTTCGCTTATAGTAGGGCCCGCCCGCCTTGTGACGGTGCGGGATTCCTCATCCCTTCCCTTCCTTCCCTATCCCCTCCCCGGAGGCGTCGTCGGGCTCTCATCTCGGCGGCGCCTCCTTCCTTGCTCCTTCCCGTCCTTCCCCTTCTGGGTGCAGAGGAGAAAAGCTCGCGCTTACAGTCCCTGCCCCAGGAGTGTATCCCCGCGAGCCCGCCCTAGGGTTTCGTTCCCACTGTCCTCCTACGATTGTTTTCATCAGGCCATCATGCCTCATAATGTGGCAAACTAAGTTATTCCATCGCCTCCTTAAGGTTTTTATAAGAATTCTCTATTCTCCTATTCCCCTTAGCAGTGGCGCAGCGAGGGGGGGTTTGGGGGATAATCCCCCTCCAAAGCTCAGAGAAATTTTTAAGTTTAATCCATTTTACTTATTTGGATCAGTATTACTTGTAGAATAGTGTTAGGATTAATCAAATATCCCTCGGAAAGCCGTAAAACTCGCCATTTTGAACCATTATTCTTAAAATATTTTCTGGAGGAGGGCCCCCGCAACTCCAGCCTACCCTGGTTATTATGCAATACCCCCACACCCGTAAGTATTAGTTGCGCCTAAAATCTCCCCTAGGCTTAATTCCTGGCTGCGCCCCTGCCCCTTAGAAACTCTACCATTGAGAATCATGCTCCAATGTTCCATGTGTAGCATCTGATGAATGTTTCCCTAACAACTGAACTACTATTTTCATCTGTGTGTACAATTCTTCTTTGTGTTGCCATAATTTCACCATATCAGTACGTAATCATACCAAACATTTATTGCGGCAAAAAAACGTGAGCTGATTTCGCGTACAAACAAGCAATTAGTAACTTATTTGACCTGTTTTCTGAGCCATTAATCGGCAGTATTCAGCGCACTTGGCCTAAAAAATATAAAATTCTTAAAAGCCGTCTTTGTCTCCATAAATGCTCATAAGAGTTCACTTCCCCGTTATAACCGAATCTCAGCAAGGTCGCAGGATCTCCGTGACGCTGATCGCCGTCGTTTGGTTTTGAAAGGCCGAAAGAAAAAGTTGGCATTGGATCGATAAAACGGAGCGGCAAAAAAATCAGACTGAGTACCCGTTTTCCCTGATTCAACATCTGTGAATGCAATCGCGTAAATTCATTTATCATTACTTAAAACTGGTCGCGAAAAAAAACATTTGAATTTTCATCATTACCTGCCCCAACATGCACGTGAGGCAACAGGAAATCAGATACAAATGAAACGAATGTGAGATTAAGGGAATACAGTCCAGACCCTGACACCAACTTGAGTCCTCACTCAACCTCGGTGGTAGAGATCTCAAAGTGGAGTTGAGTTTGGGTGAGAGTTTGAGCTTGCATTTAAAAAACTAACTTCAACTCAACTCACGTGTGCTATTGATCATATATTACTTTTTGGCACATTGCGATTAGCAGAAACATGGTACGTGATGGAACTAAAATAAGGTCGTATTCAGTGTATCAAGATACGTAGCAGTCGCTCATCAAAAGTAAAAAATAGCAGAACCATCTGCGGCTGGAGTAATAGGGTAGTTTCCTTCATCAAAGAAAACGAAAGGCATTGATTGCGATTCGTTACCCACCATTAGTGTATTCATTATATACAAATCACCTATTAAAACTGGCTTAGGTCGGAAAGTTTCCTTCGTTTGATAGGGGAATAATAATCCTTATTTAAGCCAAGCGCTACCTGCTAGCAGGGTACTCAGCTACCTGCTAGCGGTCTGCGTCGCATCAGCGCTCAAGCCTCGCCCCAAGATCACCTCACAAGGCGGAAGCGGGAACCAGAACGACGTCACACGGAGTTTTCCCATCATTCATTCTGAGCCGTCGCGTTTTCGCGCGCTTGAAAATGTTCACTTTTCATTTAATTGCGAAAAATAGATATCGTCATTAAAAAATGTAAAAGCGTGAAATGCGTACTCCAGGAGTAATAATCTTTCGATTTGGCAATAAAAAAATAATAGGAAACCACCCTATTCAATGCTTCTTTCTTTAATGTAGTGCTGTTTGAACAGTGATGAGTATTGGTGTAGTCTTGATGGAGAAAAAGTGTTTCGTATCTCCAAATTAGAATAATATAAAAATTTGTGATCCGTACTAGTTTACATTAAATACTAAGTTCATTTAATTGGTGGGTCGCGTGCGAGGAAAAAAAATAATAATGGTACTCATAAGGTTGAGATACAAAAAGGTTGTATTTATTGTGAAAACTTCTTAGCACTTTTTGGATGCGGCCAAATGTAGGAACTAGTTGTTCGTGGATGAGTCGATAAATTGAAATTCTTCGTATCCGGTATCTACCGCGTCCGCTGCTGTAGCGAGGACAACAGATTCACTACTGCCAGCGTCTTCAAGTCGAAGGTGCTGGAAGTAATACTGGAGAAGCTGTTGCCTTCGTCTCAGCGACCGGCGCGGTAATGATCGAAAATGAAAAATTTCATCGCACGCCGCGCAAATCTCCGTTCTCACATTTTTGGGCTCGTTCTTTTTTTAATTACTCTCTTATCACTAATATATTTTTCAATCCATTAAAGATACAAAACCAATTGCCGAAAGTCATTGTTAGACACCCGAGTCCAATGAGTGACTATGGCAAGCTGAGAACAGGTACATTTGGCGAGAAAAGGAGGGGTGAAATATGATTCTATTCGCTTACGATTTTCGTGTAACTTGATATTTTATTTCGTAAGTAATTAAATCTGGTCATTGTAACATGAACCCCGCGCGATCAATGATCTTGGGGTGTCTGAGGCCAGTTGGGTGGTCTTAGGGAAGAGGAAAGGGTCAGAGGGGGGCCGAGGGTTGATGGAAGGGCAAATTTAGGGTAAGGTGCGACGTAGTTACTATCCTACGCCGGTGAGGTTCTCCCGTTGACCGTTCCATCTCTTGGGGAAGATTCGCACTACATTCCCGTCCTATTTAGACTCAAAAGGTACTAAAACAGTGCGTCCAGCTATTTCCACAATAGGGTAGTTTCCTTCAACAAAGAAAACGAAAGACATTACCCACCATTAGTGCATTCATAATATACAAATTATTTGGTTTTAGAAATACCGGTTTAGACGAATGGCAATGGTCAATTTTATCCTCATTTGAAAAAGGCCAGATTGGCGCCCATGCGATTCCACTCCACGTGACGTCACAGGGACGTAGTTTCTATACGAGTAGATAGGAGTTTTACATCGACTGAGATTACCAATGCATGTATGAGGCAAAGAGCTCAGAGAAACATCTCTTAATAATCACCTATTAAAACTGGCTATGGTCGGAAAGTTTCTCTCGTTTGATAAGGTATTAATAATCCTTATTTAAGCCAAGCGCTACCAGCTAGCAGGGTACTCTGCTACCTGCTAGCATCCTGCGTCGAATCAGCGCTCAAGCCTCGCCCTATGGTCACCTCACACGCTGCAAGCTGGAACCAGAAATACGTCACACGGACTTCTCCCACCATTCCTACTTAGCCGTCGCGTTTTCGCGCGCTTGAAATTTTTTATTTTTCGTTTAATCGCGAAAAATAGATATCGTCATTTAAAAATCTAAAAGCGTGAAATACGTACTCCATGAGTAATAATCTTTCAATTTAGGCAATAAAAAAATAATAGGAAACCACCCTATTACGTATATTCCTTAACCTATTGCGTATTGCTTCCTATTGCGTATAGGAAACCACCCTATTCATCACCGTGAGTAGATGAAATGTGCGTTCGTCTTGTAAGCGACTCATGCTAGGCAGGGCTGGATTTACCGTAAGGCAAAATAGGCACGTGCCTGGGTGCGTCGCAGTCCAAGGGGCGCCTTCTGTCACCTCTTGCGAGTGGCTATGCCTTCTTATAAAAATTAAATAAAATAATATAAAATTAAATACATTTTTTTAAATAAAAGGGGGGGCTAAAGGGAGGAGAGGGGCGCTCAATGGAGAGGTGCCTGTAGCGTAACTTTGTGTAAATCCGGCCCTGATGCTAAGTGCTAGCCTCATTTGCTGTTTTTTTTCCAAATCCGGGCATATTTTTACAGCTATTTTTTCTGCAAGGAAATGTGGTCATAACAAGATAAGGACTTCATGAAAAAATGGGCGAACAAATTCGTCAAAAAGTCAATAAAAATAACAATAGCAGGGAAGAATTAATTAAATCTCTATTATGTACGATGCAAATATTTACGAACTAGTTCGTCCATTAATAACAATACTTAAGTTGAAGAGAGTTCATTAACTGGTTTTCCTCTTGTTCTGAGGTACCATCTCATTTCTTTCGAGTACGTACGTATTGATGGGAAAAATTTTATTTTTGAAGAATATCATCATTACATTATATCAATAATTGGCGCATTTTACTCGAAAATAATGAAATATTTGTAGAAATCGGATATATATCAACCCATGAGGTATAAAAATCCGAGCACATTATATTTAATGAAATTAATTGCATACCAAAATGATCATTCGCTCGTGGGGACATTTCGTCACTACCTCACACAGTTCCAGCACGGACACCGTCCCAGGAGAACCCGTTTCTCAACGAGAGGTGGCTCTGTAGCACTTCAGTCTCAGTCAGAACTGAATACCTAGCGAAGACCGCGTCGGTGAATTTGAAAGAGATTGATGTGGACATAATAACTCTAAAGAAAATCCTTTTCTCCTATATAAGGGTGCCGAGGTAGGGTCATGCAATTGGAAAGATTTGACGGCCCAACTAGAAGGAAGCATTCGCAAAAATTAATGGCCAAAATGAAAAGGATATACTAAGAAGAGACCTAAAAACATGACCCTCTACCGATTAGTTGCTTTACTAAATATGGCGGACCGTTGTAGATGATCGAACTCCGGTTTTATTTGTATACTGTTATGGATTCTTTACTCATTTGTGCCAAAATGGAACACGAAAATCCATTCTTCAAGTAAGGCAGGCAACTTGTGTAGTGTAATATTTGACAGGAATTGAAATTATGTGCAGCTACGAGGAAGCTATGACGTGCAGTGAACTTGTGCCTCTAGTGTAAGCGAACTTAATTTGTGCAATTGGAGTGTCCCAAAGTAAATTGATTGCACGTAGACGATGAAGTGATTTGTGAGTGTATGAGCTTCGGCAAAATCATTTATTTCTTCCATACTTTTATGAATGGAAGAAATAAATAAAAATAATATCAACCGTATACATTTCTATCAAAGGTATATAACTGTTGCGAAGGGGATATGTTTCATATTTGAAGTAATTGTTCTTTAGGAATACAGCGAACGCGCATTAATTTTCATTCGTTTGTACGCTTACAAGTTCTGTTAGATTTTATTATTAATTCTGGTCACTTCATCGTGAGCTATAACCAGTGTTTATATGTCACGCATTTTGTTGCGCTGTTGTTTTTGTTTTAGTTACGGTACGAGAGATAGTGAGATTGGAAGTTTGTTGATGTTACAATAACTGGTTTAGCAATTTGTTTCAGCCTATTGCCGCATCATTTTCTTTTGTTCGATAGTTTTACGAATTTTCCTTGCCGCAGAGGAGTCGGCTGAAGTGTTGCCAGACGAAACCTAGCGGGTTGAACACAAACCGCTACCGAGTATCGGCTGCCGAGCTGGCTGGTAGCATACAAAGTTAGTAGCTCTTAGTTGCTCACTTAATAGAATCCATGAATACCATACCCTTAGTAGGAGACTTAAAGGTCTCAGTAGCCGACTAAGTTAGTCTCTCCTCTAGCGTGTTTTAGCGGAAATCTATGAATACAGCCGTAAGTCTGTGTAGTGAGCTATGTGAACTGTAAAGAGGTGTATTTATATATTAAACAACCAACAGCTTGTCCGCGAAACTCAGGCGTACTTGCTAGCCAAATTGAGTGATGAAATGGAAAAGAAAATCGTAGGATTTTAGGTTTCTCAGCGGATTAATATCAAGATTTGTAATAGAGTTTCACCTCGCGATGGAACAGCGCAGGAAATACGCAGAAAGTCAATAAATGCAACGGCATACGAGCGGAAAAATCAGAATCGAGTGGGACTGAAAGGCACTCGAAGGCATACATGAGGTATGTATTTACTATTATTTTATTTATTAATTTTGATCCTATTTTCACTTGGGCTCTTGAATAATCGTCAAGAGAGTAGCTACACGACTGTGCTATTAAAAATACTTATCGCATATCCTACCTATTTAAAAAGTCTTTGCCCATGAAAGACAGTAAACCATAGAGGTTCCAATCAAACAAAAGAGTTCCGCGAATGTTGATGAATTAATCGTAACATTTAAAGTTTGCGCATTTACCAGTAATTTTGGTGGACAGTTGCGTCATCATCATGGAACTAAATGAATCATTACTTCAAATACAGCATTTGTTGGCTAATAACTCAAAAAAGGAGTCCGGTGAAGAGAAGTTTTACAATTGCCATTATTCCTAAAACACAACAAACATAAAATCAATAAAATGAAGAGTTTTGGTGTGACTTCGTGAAATTTCTTCACTTTCACTGGTTATTTGCGCACAAATAATTTTACTCGACCTTTTTCTTCGCTGCAAACGTCATTTGGTGGGAAATTCACAATCATAAATTGAATGAGATGAATGGTGGTGGAATGGTAGCGACAAAAGATGCTGGGAATTGAGTAAAGGAATAGGAGTGGAAATGGAAGGAAAGGCAATAGGAAAAAACCCTCGTAAGGATCTTCTGAAAATGGGGCCAAGGGGAGGGGTTGATGTTGAGCTGGGTGGCCGGTTGGATGGGGTGGGGGTATTTCCAGGGAGGGGGAAAGCTAGGATGATTGATACAGAGTGTCCTTAACCATGGCACTAGGATAACCTTTAGATACTTCCGTAGTACAGATTTTAGGTACTAAAAGTCTACAAAAGCTTTTCATTTAACAAATTTTCGGAAAAATTGTTATTTTCAAGGTTAGGGAGTTAACAAGGTTCAAAATGGTTTTCTTGCCATTCTTTTCGGTATTGGTTTTATTTATTTATTTTCATTTCAACGCTACATCGCTATCAGTGAAGGTTTATCGGTTTTCACATCGTGTATAATTATCCCTATCTACTTACTCCGCTTCGATGGTGCACTTGAATTCCTGTGCTTCTAACGATGATGGCTGAGTCGCTCGTCGTCGAAACTTTGGAATATGAAAAATCTTACTTGGTGTGAAATCCGATAAATCTTGACTGCCATCGCTCGCCAGGGAAAGACTAAATATTCTACATCAGTATTTTGCCAAAACGACGTATATTCTCTAGGGTTGACCAATATTTTTCGAATACATGGACCACATACGAAGGATTTTTCATTGTTATTTGCAGAAAATAAAGCAATTAAATCCCATTATTTGTTTACGTCAGTGAATGTGGAAAGATTGTAATAATTGTTAAGTTTGTTGACTGGTGAAATTGTTGAATTAGCCATTTACGAAAATTCACAGTTTTAATGTATATTTTGGGAAATAATAAAAATTCTTGTAATACTGGTTATAAGTCTTTGCAAAGCTTAGTAAATCTTATTAGAATTACGTCAAAGTTTCTGCTAAAGCACTCGATTGACAAATAGAAAAAATGGCATATAAATACTAGTGCATATTTCATATATAGAAAATAACCTCTTGGATGTATTTTCAAAATAATAGACTTAACATACTTATTAACAAAAATGATGGAATAAGATTTCTTAGTCGCATATTGGAAATTAGCATTATGTTTCTACATATAAAAAAGCCAGAGTCAATGCAAAAGCAAAGGTGGTTTCCCCTTAAAGTATTCTGGATTGTATTAAATAGGTAATGTTATTGCTAAGCATAGTTTTCAATTAGAAGAGCATACTTTGAATATTTCATTACAATCACGAAAAATGAAAATGCTCTTGGTTTTTCTCGGTCCCTAATTCCTTAATTTGATTAAACAAATGTTTCATCCGTGCTCCTTCCGTTCCTTTCTCCATCAGTTGAATAATCTCGTCTACATTCCATTCATGGCCTCCGTGACCTCACCTGTCGGCAACCTCACACGTAACTAGTGCAGTTTCCAAGTCTGGGACAACTGCCGAGGCCGCGGCCTTCAAGCCCACGAAAGAGAATGTTTCTCAAGACGAATTACCACACGAAGCATTACATGATTTCAAATTATTTTGAAAAAGCAAATTCACAAAAATCAGATAAAAAACAGAATTTTTGAAGCCAGCAAGCCGTAGTAAAAATATGAATTTGGTTTGCGTAGTAGCTCTGAATTATTTAAAAATAAACACATGAATAATATTTACTACTATTCAAGTATTCAAAATGTTTTCGATATGTAACACTTCGAATATTGTTCCACATTTTTCACACTTTCATATACTTTCTCAATCCCTTATTGTATTTTGGCTCCAAAAACAAGAGGTGTAAAGGCTTACAGCCGAAATGTGGATGGATGAAGTTGAGGAGAAATAGAGGGCCAAAGCTTTAAAGGAATTTCTAGTTACCATCAACTAAGACTCCTCTCATTAAGGACCCAACACTCGCACAAAAATGCAAGCAATTTTAATTTTCCCGTTTTTTATGGAAAATATGGGGATGAAGACATCATAAAATAGCAGGCGTACTCTATTAATCAGTTATTTATATTAACGTGCTTTTCAATGAAATTCATTTGAATACAACTGCTAAATATAATTAAATACCAATTATATTTTAGCCTCTAGCAGGTTATTTTCATCAAATACATAAATATTTTGCAGGGAAAAAATTATGGACTTACTAATGGTTTCCATTTGCGGAGTTACCCGTAAGTGAACGTACAGTGCAATGCCCAGAGAACTAATCACAAGCGTGTAATATTTATTAATATATTTTTATTTCATCCACATAAAGGCATGAACGGTTTACACCCGGAAGCGAACGTACGATGCTAAGTTTAGAGACGTAAATACATGCGTATGATACAGTTGTTTATGCATATATTTTTATTTCATCCGTGTAAAGCGATGAGCGGGCTCGGATTGCAGCCGTCTAATGGATAAGGTGTGTACCCAGTAATAGGAGAGGGTGTGAGCGAGCTGAGAATAAAAATCCCAGCTCATGAGTGCGATTCCGGCTGCGCAACTTTAAGAATGAGCCTCGAGGGGGAGTCGCCGTAGTGCACACGCACACCCCATTGGCCGACGGCGAATAGAGAAAAACAGTCAGGGCGTGTGCCGCCGTGTGGACACCCGTGTGTGTGTCGGAAGCTGCGCCCGCGGTCCCTGCCAGACGCGATCGCTCGCCTTGGACGGGTGGGAATGAGGAAGGGGGTGGTTTTGTGCACATACAGCTCTATCCCAATCTCCTCTCCTCCCCCACCTACACCTCTCCACGCACGGGGAAACAAATCCCACCTCCCCTGAGTCTCGTGCCGCATGGCTTTGTCGATCAAAGGGGTGGGTGGGGGAGTGAGTGATTCCCCCCCCCCCCCGCAAGCGCTCTTTTCTGCGGCAATGGGTGAGAACAAGGTATAAATAGTGGTCGTGCGGTCGTTCGCGGCACCATACTCGATCGCAGGACGAGAGAGACGATAGGACACCGCATCATGAAGGCAACGGTGAGTAGACAACCCGCAATCGCTCCCTCTTGCACTCCTTGGCCATAAGACCAGATAGATACACAGCGACCACTTGCGCTGATTATTCAAATTGCTGACATAGGGCGTGTCCCGAAGTATTACTGCCGGAACTGACTTCTGTCGATTATTGATAAATGCAGCACTACAACTACGGTTAACGCTGTAGATCATAGCTTAATTTTTAAACGAGCGATAGATTGGTAGACCAGTCCATCGGAAGTGATACACCTTCTTAAGCCTTAGAATACTCGAAAAAATTAACCTCAGACGGCCTAGGCCAAGATACTGAGCCTCATACCTTGAATTGGGAAATATCCCACGCCTTCAGAATAGACCAGGGTGAAGTCCCATCCTAAGCCTTATATAAGTCCGTGCCGTAACCTTTTTACAAGTAATATCTTCATAAAAACGAAGATATTACTTGTAAAAAGTGAATCTACATACTATCTCGCAAGCCACATCAAAGGGCCTCCTTTTACTTTGCTCCAAACCAACTTATTTCTCGTTCTATCTGCCCATCTCATTTTTTCCATCTCTCTCGATACCCACGTTTCGTAAGCTTCTTTTCCAGTTCTTTCCTTCTTGTCCATGCTTCATAGTCATACTTGAAAATGCTCCATGAGTAGCATTTTTAAATAATTTTACAACTTTCAATACAATAAATATGCGTCAACGTCTTTTAAAAAGTTCCTCTCAGAATATGCTAAGGTGAAGTAATCAAATTGGAAAAGCTGGAAAATGTTGATGAGGCCTTTACATGCGGAAGATTTCAATATCATAGCATAATTTTTAAACCAGCAATAGGTCCTTAAAATATACCTGTAGATCGGAAGTCATGCACCGTCCTAAGTCCTAGATCACTCCAAAGAATAATCCTCAGCTTAACAATGCCAGGGTAATGATCTCCATAATCGATTTGAAATATTCGCTCGCCTTTAGGATAGACCAGGTTCAGCGCCACCCTAATCCATACCTAAGTCCGTCCCTTACAAAAAAACTACACATGACTTGAAGAAGTGAATAAGAAAGTGAGGCCTGAGTACGTATTAGTTCCCAAAGGAGGTGGCAGTTTCTATCATTTGCCTTGATTTTGAGCAAGATTCCACAATTTTCCCTCTGCTGGAATTTCCTTCTTCGAATGCGCGAGTGACACCTTAATGGTTCACCGATGGCTAATCTAAATTGCTTCATCACATTTTTAAAGGCAAAATTCTCAGCAGGCAGTAAATTGTGCGAATTACAAGGTTTCCTTCAATATAGTGCGTCTAGGTTTGCGCATCCGACCATCCCCTGTACACGTGCGTCATGGTGATGTATTCTTTTGTCTGATGACCTAAAGTGGTTGTACTGTATTAAAACACCTGTAGACTTATTTGTGAATAATTCATTGACAATGGCAATATACCAAAAGTATTGTATGGGACCATAAAGTCTCCATTTTTTTACTCAATTTTTCACTGTAATAACAAAATAGAAATCATTATAACAAATTTTTACGGAATTTCTATCAAATCTGCCCCTAGACAAGAGTTTTAAAAACTCTTTCGATGAGAAGTAAGACTTCGGGAAGCGAAATAAATTTTACATCAACCGTTTCTTGGAATCTAAAAAAAAAATCCAACGTAGACCAGATTCCTATCCCTAGATTTCCGATCCCTAGTTACCAATTATATTCGTGATGCAGAGTTGCATAAGAAAAAACAAAGGAAATTGCACGTCGTAATGTTTGTTGGAATTTGCCAAATGATTCAGTACTCAACTACAGTCTCTCTTGGTTTACAAGTACATGAACTTTTTACAGAATAAATTCCTCTCTTACTCGGATGCACTACCATAATCTAACCCTCAGTATTTTCAGCAATGAACGTTCTTGCTTAGAAACATTAATTAATTTTCTCTTTCAAACAGAGGTGATTTTTCCTATTTAAAATGCTCTAGGTTCATGAAAAATTTCTCGGGATTCCCACCGGGTGTGGTATTGGGATAATTCTCCCAACGTTTCAATGGCTGAGTCTGCCATCGTCTTCAGGGGTTTACTCTTAATGGTACTTTTTTACGGTACTTATTTATTTATTTTATGGTAGACTAAGCCATTGAAACGTTGGGAGAATTAACCCTATACCACACCCGGTGGGAATCCCGAGAAACTTTTCATCAACCTATACGCCGGGAAAACCGAAAATGTTACATTGCTCTAGGTTCAGTTCAGTAGAAGTATTCTCATGAAATTTTCATGATATCCCAAAACGGATGCTTTTTCCACACCCTACTTTGCTGGGAAACGAATATGTCCAGATGATGTGAAATGTTTCATTGTAAATGTTAGCTGTTACAGAGGAGGAGAAGTGTTCTCACGGGAATACTTTCAAAAACCCTTAAAGCTTGAAATAATGGTTATCTAATTACCCGTCTAGAATGTCCCTCTAAGGGAGCCAGGGCCTTGAGTAAAAAGAACGGCTCGGCAGCGCCACGGCAGAATGGATTTATAGGATGTCACGACTCAGTAAATCCTGTCAATGGAACCGTTACAACCTTTTCACTGCCAATAAAAGTTGCATTTGAGCGGTGCCGACCTTGGACACCACTCCCTTTCCTAAAGCGACGGCCGCTTAAACTCGTGAGAGAATGGTGGCACGATGGGCGAAGCGTCTTTCATTTTATATTTCCACATACCCCGAAAACCATCTCGCAGTGGCCTTTCACATCGAGGAGCCCAACAATTAACAGGTGTGCAAGCAGGAACACCCAAGTCGTGGATAGAGGTAACTCAACCAGGCGGGACTCGAACCCCGAAGGGCAGATAAGCAGGCGAGGACGTCACCCTGCAGTGACCGAGGCTAGCAGACATCATTTAGCCTTGGGGCTCGGGTTCAAATCCCGAGGGGGAAGCCTTTAGATATCCCACAGAGAAATAGCCACGTAATGGTAAAGTGAAAATAACTCCTCTCCCCCACCCAAGGGGAACGGTTAATTTTACACACCTTAAGCTTTGCGTGTAATGAATGTACTTCGTCTTCAACTAGTTAAACCAAGCTTCTTGTTTGCAGTAATGTAATGAGCCTTAACAATTTGTAGCAAAAAGCTAACAACAATAAGAAAATCAAGAAGCGAAGAAAACTTTTACTATTTTCAAAACATTACAATCGCTTCAAATGCAAAAAAATCCTCCTCCTTTAAGAATGTCCTCACATTACGAATTCTCTCTTATGTCATAACGAACGTACCTAATTTGCAAGGCATTTAAAAATACATACATTGAATTTCACAAGGGTCAATAATTTCAAATATTTTTCATATCTACTGTGCCTCCTGTTTTGAGACCTTAGGAGGTTAAATGATTGGACAATATCTCCATCATAAGGGGCAAATATGAAATGCTTCATCTTAAAATGGCAGAAGAGCACTTAATGTAACTCATAATTTTACTCGAATCATAGTAAAAATGCTATAAAGATTGGTAAATGTTAGAAATAGTGTGAAATTATAAAATAAATTTCATTTTAAAACTTATCATTACAAATTCTATCACAATTAGAGAAAATTTCCACTGATAATAAAATACTGTGTGAATGAGTTGACAATACAGCAATATTCCCACTAAATTTATATTAGCGCGAAAATAAACTTACTGGAAACAATTCAATGTCTTATAAAACTAATATAAATAGCTTCCACTTCATCTTGCCACAAATCATACAAGATAATGCGCAGGTGTTGACGGATATGGGAGTACTTCCAAACCAGTTCGAATTCTTGACGGAGTATCATAAAAGGAGATTGTTATGATATTTGGGAATAAAGACAAGCCTTTAGAAACGCAGTGACTGCACAACAACCCATTTGGTGGTTAAGAAATAGGAAAGACATGGAAGGTGAACCACTTGCTAGACATGAAATTGTACTCCTGGCGGGTAAAAATAGAATGTTAACAAGTATGCTAGCTAAGATGCTCAGAAAGATTGGCTAAAACAGTACCGCTTCCATAAAGTTAATTGATATAATTTGTAGCTTTGATGCACTTAAACCATAGATTTCGTTATATTAAAGGATATTTTAAAAATACCATGAGCTACTGGAATATAGTTATTTCAGGCTGTACTTCAAGGAATGTGATCAGGAAGGAATGTGATCAGGAAGGAATGTGAAAATAGATTTTATTTACTCCAATGCATCTATATCCGAGTGAGCAAGGCATCGATGTGAAGGCCAAGTAAAGGATCTGAGCCTTAGTCTCCGCTAACTTAAATTTATGTCAATATTGCCGCTATATAAGATTATCTTCTCAAGGGAATTAGGGTAATTATCGAGTTTCTGTGATAATATAAAATAAATTCAGGGTTTGCTTAGTTGAATATAATTTTCCGATAATGAAAAAAGGCAACCTTTATTGATACCACGGATTTTATTCGAAAATCATTCAACTAGAATTTCGAGATAGGTTCACGCAATCATAAAAGCCTTATGATGTTAATCGACTTGCTGATCTATATCTACATAATACTTCGCAAGCCGACTCAAAAGGCGTGTGGCGGGACTACTTAGGAAACCAGCCTTTATCCAGTAGGAGACTACTACCAAATTTAGGTGCAAGTCGTAGAACATATGCTCTGGGGAAAAAATCCATGCATCCTATCCTTTCGGAATAATATGCCATTTGTTGCTTCCGTTCAACCTGGAAATATAGCACGGTTCTGGAGTGATGTTCTGCGCATCACTGTTAATCATATACTTTCTTAAGTGCTCATGCAATCAACATCTACATACAACTCTCCTCATTTATTATTAGTCTTTATAGTCCTTTATTGTTCTAAGGGTAAAGGAATTCCCATAACTATCCGTTCGGAAATATTTCTCTCTTAATTCATTGGTTCTTTCGGAACAGGAAACACATTGGGTTTTTCTAAATTGATGTTCTTCGAACGATAACTATTCTCAATTTCTCAAGCAGACTAACCCTAGCGCGTAACCTCCGAATCTCTAGCAGTTCCCAGCCTAATTCGTTTAACATCAGTTCAACGCTTTCTGTAGGCCCTTAGCAGTTTTTTTTACGAATCCCACCGCTTACCTTAGTATTTTATTAAGTTCACGGATTAAGTCTTTCTGCGCCGGATCCCATCAGCTTGCTGAATATTCAAGGTGTGACAGGACGAGTGCGATATAGCACATCTCTATTACCTTTCCATCCGAAAGTCTTCCCTCAACTCTCTCGACCGCGTAAACTAAGCCTTGCACGTGGCATACAAGTATCTAGCGTTTGTCATCTTATTCCATGCTACATCTATGTAACGCCCTTTGTTGGCTGGCACCAGTTCTTAGCGATGTTCGTCCAAAACAGGAATCAGACCTCGTAAAAATAAAGTCAAGTAAAATTTATCTTTTTTCATCCACAATATGCCATTCTTTTCTTTCCGCGGATATAAGTTCGAACATTAATGGACTTAATGGGGATAAAAAGCAACAATAGGCTCCGCTTCTGTTCAGGTGAGCTATTTACGCGATTGAAAAAGTTCCAATTCACGCCCAGGCGCTAGAGGGTGTGGGGGCGAAGGCCGTTCGTATGCCAGTGCTACCGATGCGGTTACGCAAGCAGGAGGCCATTGAGACAGTGAAAGGGAGAATTGCCCCGTTAATGATTTCCGAGAGTGGGATATTTCTCGGTCGAGTGATTTCCCGGAACGACGCGTGTACCCCACGCACGTCTCTTAAAGAGGGGCGTGCTTTTTAAATGAAGTGGGCGTGCCAAAGGATAAGAGATCAATGGGCGACTCTAGGAAATTCCTCGTGAAATTAAAATTCCACGGCGGCAGAGGAATTTCTTCTGGAACTATATATTTTCCTTGGAATCAGTCACTCGGTTTTCCATACCTCACTTTGTTCTGCTGACACAGCAGTGAGGGAAACGGGAGAAATAGATACAAGTGAATATATCGGTCGAGGCGATGCTCGAAACATGGTGCGGAAATGTTTTTGTATGTGAATGAAATTAACTGCCGGAAGATATATTTTAAATTGATAAATTATCATTGCACCCTCATCAAATACTCATCGCATTGCTTATTCATTGTTTTTAGCGAATCCATCCATCACGCAATCGAACGGGATATCGAATGAGTGATCAAATTTACTTATACTTACACAGCCGCCAAAGAAACCACGAGGCATTTGGTATCAACATTGAATAACAATCTAATTTAGGGGTAATTTAATTTCGAATGAGTCTCTTAGTCTTCTACTTAACCTATCTTTCCTTCCTAAATTACTAATTTTCTTATAAATAAATTGAGGGTGGAAGCTTAGTTCAATATTTTTCTCCTAATGAAAGAGAAAATTGACTGTGGATAGTATAAAAGTGAATTTCAGACAAAAATAAAGTTCAAATTTTACTTAAATTAATTTTTCTCAGCTAGGGTCGTATTCCTTTTTTGTTCTCCAAGGTTATTTGAGAGGTGAAATAGACAGGTATTAAAAGCTATCAGAGTGTTGAAGGCTTACATCATTTCTAACTAAGTCACAGCTGCAGCAATACAATCATAATAGGACCCAAACCATCACCTTAGCCAGCCCTTACTGGAAGATTTTTAAAAATAATCATCGATTCCCATTGCGTTTAAATTGGAACTGATTCAACTTTGCCAATAGATCAACACAAGGTCAAATCGTCCTGAATCGATTTTAGCTTGGATCATTTTGCAGTCACATCTACTGGTTCGATTCCATCTCAATGTTAGTTAATCGAATGTAGTAGCACTAAAGAGTCCTTTGATGTTCAGTCTACGTGCCACTCACATATAGCAGGGAAGAGTACCACAGTAAAGGCATAAATGGTCACCCATCCAGGGGCGCAGCCAGGAATTAAGGCTGGGGGAGGTTTAAGTGCAACTAATACCGGGGTGTGTGTGGGTATGGCATACCGACCAGGATAAGAAGTAGGTGCGAGATTAGTAAATTGTGGAATTTTAAGATATAAGGTTCAAAATGGTGAATTTTACGGCTTTCTGGGGGATATTTCATTAATCCTTACGCTATTCTATTAGTAATATCAATCCGATAAAGTAAAATGGATTAAACCTAAAAATGTCTCTGAGTTCTGGGGGGGGGGTTATCCCCCAAAACCTCCCCCTCGCTGCGCCACTGCACCCATCCACCCTTTCGGGGTTGAAAATGGTATTATGTGCGAAAAACCTAGTTCGGTCGAAATAAAAAAAGGTTAGGAACAAGACTAAGTGGTTTCATTAAGTTAAATAATAAAAATTACTGTGGAATGAAGCCGGAACTGCATCTTTTAGCGCATCTAAACCCTGCCTAACGATTGTCCTCCACAACTCAAACTCAACTCCTTTGATCCTTACAGATTCTGGTCTGCCTCGTGGCATCGCTGGCCCTGGTCAGCTGTGCCGAAGAGAAGAAGGAGGAGGCCGTGAAGGGAAAGCAGGAGAAGAGGGGCCTTTTGGACCTCGGCTATGGCTACGGCTTCGACCACGCCGGCCTCTATGACCACTCCAACCTTCTCCTCGACCACGGCTACGGTCTCGGCTACGGCTACGGCGGACTCGCCGGACACGGCGTCGAGCACGTCTCCAAGGTGATCACCGTGACCAAGGAGGTGCCTTATCCAGTGCCGCACCCGGTTCCCGTCCCCGTCATCAAGCACGTTGGAGTCCCGGTCCCGCACCCGGTCCCCGTCGCCGTGGACAGGCCCTACCCCGTAGCCGTCCCCAAGCCGTACCCCGTCCCCGTCGACAAGCCGTACCCGGTCCCCGTGGACAGGCCGTACCCCGTCCCCGTGCACGTTCCCGTCAAGGTGCCCGTGCCCCATCCAGTGGCCGTCCCGGTCCCCAAGCCGGTGGCCGTCCCCGTGCACGTCCCCGTCAAGATCCCCGTCCCACAGCCGGTCACCATCCACAAGCCGTACCCGGTGTACGTGCACGGACACGGAGACGCCATCCACGGCGGAGAGTACCTGGGACTAGGCACCTACCACCACTAACTCACCACTAAGTTATTCCACCAACCTAAGGCGATCCACGAGACAACTTGCCAATCGCTGACATAACAACACATGCAAACAAGCACACGCAATGTCGAACCCGCGAGGCCACAAGTCCACCAACCAATCTTTTGTTTCAGAAGACAAAACAAACACTATTCCCCGAAAGAGAATTACTTAAAATCTATGGGAGCAATGTTTAGGCTTTTTTCCAAAATAAGATCCTAATAAAATCCGTAATACGCTTCTATCGACCGAGATTTAAATCTTCCTTCTGAGCTGTATTACCGAGATGGCATGCTTGGTTATAGCTCTAAAATTTTATGAGAATGAAGTCTAAACCAGACCAATTACAACAATAGAATGGCATCCCCTTTAATTATGGATCACCTAACGCCAATATAGCGTAATTTTCATCGCATTAAAATTTCGAAATCGTACAAAATAGAGCCCAATAAAAATAATTTGCTTCGTCGTTGCATCAAGTCTTTGACAAAGCGATATCCACGCATAATGCTATACTCACGCACTCGTTAGTTGGCTACTACTACCACAGGTACCACTCGCATAAAAGATAAAGATAAAGATATTTATTTCACTGCCCCAAAATATTACAACATATGTCATACATTAACAGTGAAATTAGACACCCCTTAAGATGAGTCTTGATTAGGGGTTGCCATTACATACAAATAAGGCAATGCTCGGCAGTACATTTTATATTAACTTTTAAACAAAAGTGGCTCTTCTAACTCTTGGAAATTCTTCATATCGATCCAAATTGCGATTGAAGATTACGTTCCATTTTCCATATCCACCGCGCAAGTGTGATATCGAACTTTTACTATTTCTGTCAGCTTACGACCTTCCTTGATGACAAAACTCTCCATGTCCTCCGATGACCTACTCTTTCCCTGGTAAAAAACAGCGCAAAACGGAAAATTAAGTGTCTCAATTTCCGTCAAAAGGCGAGCCCTTTTATTTTTTCATGCAATCCCGTTTCCAGGGCACGCAACGATATTCGGACCGTGCTCAGTGGAGCGTGATTCAGCGCTCACGTCACACATATGCGCACGCGAAGGGAAAGTGTGTTCTGTATTTCTGCTCGAGTGCGGTTGTTCGGAGGGAAGGTAATAACACTTCGATACTTCACACGTTTCCTTCCGTTCCGCGTCGGCGATCTTTGAGACATCTAGCGGAGGTTTGACGACGACACGCGACCGCAGAGAAGACGCTTACACAAACACAATCGGCCGACATGATGATGTTCACTCCAGGGGGATGAGGTTAACTCGGACTCCGTGGGAAGGGGTTGATGTGTAAGACCACAAGCCATTTGCCCCGCTTCGTTAGCAGAAGAGGACTTCGGCACGACCGTGTGAAAATATTTCGTCATCTCGAAAAATGAAAGAGAAACTGTATGAACATTTCATCCATCGAATCCTACCGCACTTTTTGTACCATATATTGTAAATAGACTCAATAAATGAGTTTTAACAATAAATATTACGGTGTCATTTCTGTTCCTGAAGCTGTTGATAAAAGGAAAGTGGAAATGGTGTTCCCTCGTTAACTTTAAAAAATTTTACTCCTTTTAAAAACGTGTAATCAGGATGATTTGCACCTTTTGAGAGGCCTCTCCACCATTTGAGAGTCCAGATACTTCAAAAAAATTCTTCATACAAGTTAAAATGAACATTCTAGAAAAAAATCGCGCATTTGATGCTGTAGCTGGCAGAAATTCTTTTTCAGAAACAAGTCTGCTGCAGTCAAATACAGTAGAAATTGAGTATTTTTAAAATAAATTACAACTTTTTTCATGCAAAGTGCAACAAATCCAGAAAATCAGCTTGTATCATAGGAGCGTTCTGATGAAAAACTTCCTAATCATCCAATTTACTCTGAATAAATTTAAATTATAAATATTTACCAGAATTATTTATTTTTCAATAAAATCGGCCAGCAGAGAGGAAGGTGAGAGGGATACCTCACATATTTAGCTTCACTGCTGGAGCGGCTGGAGGGAGATACCACCACAGAGTAATTCACAGGTAAGTGAAATCACAGCATAAGTATATAAAATCCATTTTACCCCTCGGTTTCCTTTCTCTACGAGGAATTTCATTTTCAAGGCGCGTTCAATGTCTTCACCAGGAGTTGAGCCCGAGATACTTCAATCAGTGGTCCAACGCTCGCATCATGATTAGTGTACACACCAATAGTAAATTTATGGAAAACAAATAAACGTTATCCAAACTTCTTTGATGGTAGACATTCAATAAGTTATTTTTTTCAGTCCTGTGTCTATTGCTACTGTGCATAACGTTTTTAATAAAATATCCTAACCAAATACAAAAATATCCCAATATCTATAAATCATATGGACTTGAAATAGCAAAAACCTATACAATAACATAAGTTTGTGATTATCCAAATAATTTTTCCACGGTGAAGTCCAGCACACAAAACTTTGCATCGTGCGCGTGACTGCGCACAAAGATAACACAGGCCAACAAAAACATTTTGTTTGAAAACATTATTTACTTTAATAGCTGATCTTTATAGAATTTTATGTGCCGAATTCAAACCTGGCCTTAGTTTTTTTGCATCACCCATAGTTTTCAAGCAATTTGTATTTAATATTTAGTCTAATACCCCTATACGGTATATAGGGAAATCAATGAAACACTGTTTTACATCATAAAATTGTTTGTATTTACTGTTCACTACATCGAGATAAAATTGTTTGTATTTACTACAGCCTGATAATACATGGTTCACTTGTCAACTGGAATTGGTCTACATTTTTTCCCTTTTTTCCTTGAAGCTTCTTGTGTAGCTTTTGCTGCGATGAATCGCTTGCTGAACTTCTCGGTAAAGTACCAAAAGTAATCCCCATTATCTTCGTTCATTAGACCTACTTTTTCAATTTTATTATAACTATAAAAAAAGCTGTTAAATTCTAAAAATATTGCTTGATTTCATAAATTTAACTGTAAAATGTGAATAAATGGTGGGTGATACAACTTTAAAACCATCATATTTGGATTCAGCAACTTTAAAAACTAAAAAATTAAGAATAAGGTATTTTCAGTAAAAAAGTTTTTTCATAGTTGGCCTGTGTAATTGTTTCATGCAGTGCTTTGGGAAACATCCGTCGCGGAATAGGGGGAAAGTAGTGTTTATTTCTCCGACAGTGGCTTAGTAAGCACAACCTCCGTTTCCTGGGCCACAGTGTGGACTTGACACGCCAAAACTTTGTTCGGTAAACCAAAGACTCAGATTCGCCTTGAAAGAAGGTGTTGTGTGGTGCACGCGGTAACATATCTTACCGGCAATAGAGAGATTCGGGATCCGGGCACACAGCTTTGCACCAAGACACCAACGGAATAACATAACTTTATTACGCAATTCAAATTGCTCATTTAAGAGGTAGTATAAAAGTAGACCAGTAGCACTGTATATGGTTCGCTATCCACCATGCGTGTCATTGAGCTATGTAGGGATATAATGACAATCAAAAATGCTACCTTGCTGCCTTGACGATGAATTATAATTATTTCAGCCGTCATGAACTTTCGACTCATTTCAATGCACGAAAAATCTTACTCCGTTGGCTATCCTCAAATCAATGAGTGAAAATTATATATATCATAAAAATCTTGAGGAAAGCGCACTAAGCGATAATATATGTATGTGGCCGATCGAGGAGAACGGACAAAAATGGCACTTAGAAAAACACAGAAACACATAAAGATGGACACTCACAAAAACTTCGCAGACGTTTCAGCGGGTTGACCCGCTATCTTCGGTGCCGAAGGTGAACTATATATAAAGAGCTCCCTAATATTTCCGAGAAGTCTTCTCTGAAATTTCGCCGGTTTATGTCATTATCCATGACCAACGTTTCCGATAATCAACTATTTCACGCGGAAGAAATCTTTTGAAGAAATTTATGGAAAAGTATCCACGCTTTTCTGAAACAACGAATAAATCACACCAGCATCCAATGATACTTTCACAGATAAGATCAAAAAATCCCGAAAACTATGACTTATTCATTTGGAATAATTATATTTCAATGGATCATTTTATACGTGCCTCATGAATTTGGCGCCTCTAGAGGTCTTCCCATAAAGTTCGTCGATTTTCAATGCTCAATCAAAAGTCGAAATGAAAGTTTTCTCAGTGATTCACATGATCAGAAATCGTGTTCAGGTACAGCATAAGAATGAAAATACAGTTCAAATGCCTAATAATAAAAATTATTAACACTTATTATTACGCGTTTGAATGAGTTTTCCTGTTCAATAAATAGTATTTTTGTTCATGAAGATGAGAACAATGCTCCTAAGTTCAGGAAATAGAGGTAAAATTGGTGCCGCCTAATTCAGATAGGAGTGGATACTCGGGTGATAAATTCAGACTGGTGAGCCAATGATCCGCATATGAAAATCCTTACATGCGGATTTCATACTGTTATTAAAGGCTTCTCCAATGTGTGGGGCCATATTTTTCTATCTATTTTATTTATTTTATTTTAAAGAAAATGGTACACAGACAACAAGAATGCTAACTTTAGGTGCACTTAAAACAGTAAAAATGAAATAAAGAAGATAATTACACTAAAAATCAAACAGTAAAAAAAGCAAAACAACAAACCGATATAAAGCCCAAATCTTCTGTATTTTGCAAGTTACTTTGCCGAATTGAATTAGATGATACCAAGTCATTAAATGTTTTAGTTGATGAAGGAAATGGATTACTATCAGTCGGGAAGGATTAAAAAAAAACCTAAATCAAAACTTTTTATGCTTCGTTCTATATCAAATACGTAAAAGAGTGTTTTATCGTAAACATCTTCCCACAGGGAATTAAGTCAGTCAGTAGCGGGTTTTGGAAGTATTTAATAGACAACCACTCCCTTCTCCCGGCAGCCAAGACAGACCTTGCTGAAAAAAAAGCGAGCTCCTGTGACAAGTGCAGCCTTCTCGATTTCTTCCCACTCTCCAGATGTATATTCGCCGCATATCGATGTGCAAGCAAGTCCCCACCTACGTCCGTCCGCTTCTGGGACGTCAAGTTTAAGCCATGCACTCCTGTCCCCTTTCGCCGAGTGAACGGCAATTCCAACAACACTGGCTTTCCTCCATATTTCCTCCTTTCTCGGAGTGAGCGACGTCTTTCAAAGTGTCCACTTGTGACTAGCGGTGAGAATTCACTCAAATGCGCGCTCAATTCACTCCATTTCCAAACTAGCTACACTTTCATCAAGGCAGATTTCGAGGTGCAATGAAAAGATTTTTGACGACTATTTTCTACTTACAAAGTTAGTTATACATAGAAAATTACACGCATAATCCTAGCATGTCCCTACTGCCACCGGTTACCTACTTTTCAATTCCACTCACAAAAGCCATTACTGTCCATGATTAGTGTCTTGGAATGTACGTCTATAGGAATCTAATGCAAAATTTTTGAGCCACGTTTCGATATAGTTTTAATACCTTTATCAGGGTTTATAAATAAATCATTTTAATTGCAAATAAGCCCCGATGAATGCATAAATATTAACCGAAACTTTGGCAAAAACTTTTGTTTTTAATATTTAAAGACCTACACTCCAAGACGTTAAAAATTGAGGTCAAAATAAAGAAAAAACTCAATATGATTACCAATATTCCCTTTGATTCCATTTATTACCCTTTTTTTCTTGATCCCTCTTCCCCACTCATCCAAAATCCGTTTAAATTAATTAATTAATTTGAGTTATCATCCAACAAGCTCCCTTCACTAATTCCTCCATTCACACCCATTGTGCCCGCGTTATCTAAACCACCAGTCTCTTCTTCACATCGTTTATCACTCTCTAGTTCTTTGTCCTCCACATCAATCTCACCCCTCACCTCCTCCATACCCGCATATCCAACGCCAAAGCTCTTTTTTCGTCCTCCCTCCTCAAACTCCAGACTTCCTCTTTGTAAAGCATGCAACCGGCACAAAATACTCTGATTGATATTATTAAACCCTTACCAAATATAAATTTGATTTATCACGTCAAATTTTGCTCCAAATCTATCTCCAATACAAGTATCCTTCTGATGCCTTTTCAGTTGGGTCATTTACGTATTCATAATCATCGGTTAACAATGCTAATATTGGTTTGTCGCAGTTCTACACTTAATTCTCCTTTCAGCTAATATTTTCACCTGATTATTCTCTGTTTCAAATCCCTCCTTAAATGTATTTTACCGAGGTCTAATCTACTCTTTCTTGGCATTCAAATGTCTCTGCACAATAGCCTTCAATAGGCCATTATGCCTTTGGAAATGGCCAATTAAGCTGTTGTTCGTTATGTCGTCGCATAAAATCATTTATTAATCTACAATATATTGCGATGTTGTTTCCACTCTTAGTAAATTAAAACGTGACGGAAATTTTCTACAAATACTTATGTATTTTTTCCACAAATACTTATATATATTTTCTACCAGACACAAGTCTCCTCCATTCCCGACATATCGATCATCTTCCCCCCCCGTCACCCTCACTCCCCCCACGTCTTCCCCCCCCCCCCCACCCTTCTATTCCCTCCCCAGTCTCGCCCTACGCTCATCACCTAATGATAATATTACATGCATTGAAACGAAAAAAGTTAAGTATTAGTCAGTTCCACCAGGTTAAGCCTAAATCAACTCTCTAAATTGTGTCCACCAACACACCTTTTCGGCCAATCATCCGTCTCCGTAAACCTTTCGCATTGCCTCAGCCAATATTCAACGCTCCCAAACATCTTCAACACAGTAATATAAAATTATGTTTTTTAAATCTATAATATATTGCCAGGATTTACACTGGTTTCCACCCATTCAAATTTGCCAACCATCTGTCTCCACGATCCTTTCACATTTTCTCAGCAAACTCTCCTCCTTCCCCAAACATGGACATGTACAATTATATTTTTTTCAATTTACGATACATTGCGAGGACTGCCAAGCTACCTTTCTCCCCATAATAGATATACAAAAGTGTATACTAGAAAAAATATTGAATAAATTGCTAGGATTACAATTATGTCCACCCATTCGTCTCCGTAATACTTTCTCATTGCCTCAGCTAGTTACTTAATGTACCACTTTTCCCCCGAAAAAATACATAAAACATACATTTTTTTATTTACTACTTCATTCACATTCACTCGGCGCCTTAAGAGCAAACATACAAATAAATTCAGAGGTAAGGAAAGAAAGGGATAGGAACATATAATGGAAAAAGGACGAGGACAACGGTGCTGTGGTGGGTGGAAAAAGCCAGAAATCTGAGGGTAAATATGCGGCCTGACAAGGACTCTATTTTTCATCTACAATATATTGCGAGGGTTGATGTTGTGTCCAACCGTTCAATTTTGCCCATCATCCGTCTCGTAATCCCTTCGCATTGCCCCATCCAACTCTTCAATGATCCCTTCCTCCCCACACAACACATTGCTCCATTTCCTCCGACCCCTCTGCCCTCCTTACGCGGATGCAGACTCCGACCGCGGAGCAAAGCGCGCGTGTTCACTCGCGCGCGGATTCCCATGTGAGGATGCGGACGAGACGGATGGACGGGACGAAATTATATCAATCGCAGCGGAGGCGGCGTTTATCCTCCTCTGCGCTACATACAGCGAATCGTGCCATAAATCACTATCCGGCACGCATAACAAACGTCGCCTAAACGGCTGGACGGAGACTCGTAAATCCTCTACGCCCGCTCATGGCCGAGGGAATGTATTTGCAAAGCGAGCAGTTAGTTAACCGCAGGACGAATGTCCCTTTCGAAGCCGCCGCGCGTCAAGGTCCGAGAGGAGGGAAAAGCGATTGAAAAACACTTGCTTCCTCAACGTAACGACGAGAGGGGACGACTGAAACGGCCAAACGGATTGACTGAAATATCGAGACGGTTGTGGAAAATTCCTCGTCTCCTTCAAAGCGTTGTTTTCATCGCGGATATTACGATTACATTGTTTTCCTTGCCCCACCCACTATGAAAGGAAGCTTACATAGATTAAAATCGGCGGCGGTTAAAAGAAAGCATCACTCCAGCTCCAGTATTTTGCTTCCATGGTCTCGTGGCCTATGGATAAAGTCGCCTCGCTTGCTACAGACGGTGTAGAATGAAAAATCTTGTAGTACCCAATTTTCTACCCTTTATTCCACGGAAAGAGTTTCTCTTAGTCACCTTTAATGCAATAACTGGCTCTAATTTAAAAAATGATTTTGCGACGGAAAAGCCAGGATATATCGTGGCAGCAGTTATTTTAGCTGGAATACGAAACGGGGAGGATTGTGGACCTGCTATAACAATTTTTTTTAAATCAACGAAGAAATGAAACTGCTAGATGAAACACTACAGAAATTCCTATCTATAGAAACACAACAATTAATGAAGGATATAGAGGGGGCTGTGACCTAAGTATGCTTGTTTCTTCTTAGGAGCAAGATGACTGATTTGTATTGTGACTGATTAGCTCCAAATATTTACCCAACACTGGTGGCGCTGCCAATGTGGATGAATGTGAATTCAAGTGTTGGATATCTTACGCTGCCTAGCTTCCTCCTTTACTAATTTAAATGTAACGGAAAAATGTTTTTCATTAGAATTTAAAATATTTTTTTTCATTTCTTGCCACTTATTGCGCATATCTCAAAATTTTCCGTCTAAATACAAATTTTTAAAAAATTCTGTTCTCCGATTCAAAAATTAAGTCACTTTCTCTGATTTTCCTAGCCTTCTTCTAGGCATCAGAGTTTTTCTTTCAAGTTTTAAATGTATCATTAAAATACAAACGAAATGTGAAAGAAGGAACGAGGGGGAAAAACTAATGGGGCAGAGTTTGATGCGGTAAATGAAGTGCCTTATCAATGATTTAACTCAAGCTCCAAACTGAAAAGATACTTTGTGCAAGTTCTCAATTGCGATATCTTTTACTGCTGCGATAAACCCCTGGAAAGTGCCTCTGTTGGCCATTTTCCCTTTCCATCACAATATCTCTCACCATAGTTTTCCCTTCATGTCTATCACACATCACTTCCTACTCCACGACCCCATCCTACTATATAAACAAAGTCCGAACAACCAGCTGAAAACTGAAATCACTCTTGTGTACAGATATAATGTTCTAAAGTATCGATAATCATAAACTCACTGTTCGAACAAACTATATAGGGGAAAAAACTGAATTAACGGCCTTCAAGAAACAAAATTACTCTCTTCTTTAAAGAAAAAACATAAATTGTTCCTTGGTTAAACTCCAAAAGTATCGATGTCCTGGCATTCTGTTATGAAACGGCCATGAGGCATCAAATACCTTGAGCGAAAGAAAATTATGGCCCAGCACGACCTGTCATTTCACTGAGAAAAACTCCTCTGTGAATTATTCATGTCAATAGTCGAGATAAGGCAGGAAATTCACAAACTAAGCAGGAGAATATGTGTGTCTGAAATCTTAGGTTTATTAGAAAATTTACTTTCAATTCCTGGGTATGGCCAACTACTACACTGAAATAACTACGAATCCTTCATTATTTTGTCCTACGTGATGCGAAACGAACTTTTGTCGACAACCATTGGAGTGCGTTTATGCGGTTAACCAAGTAGCTAATAAATAACTCAACTTAAGGGGTAAGATTTTACACTTTCCCGGCGAACAACATGTAAAAACTCTTCTCGGGATACCGTGCGGGTAAGATTATATGAGAGCGCCAACTTCAGCTTTAAACTGAAATGGTTTTGAGAGTCAGTTTCTAATAGCGATAGCGGTTACTGCTATGGTACACCCCCCGCGATTTGCTTTTGTCTAATTCCATATATACCTTTGAGGTATTCCTTGCGGTCACAAGAGGTGCTAAAATAGAAGTCTACTGACGGATGGATGGAAGGAGGAATGGCGCGTGGGTGCACGGCCGCGCCCCAGGGTGACTCGGAGCCAACTGCCGACTCCACTTCCTGCTGGGTGCGAGCTTCGCGTTGGGGTGGACAGGGGGGTTGGTGGGGGTGAATAGGGTGGGGAAGGGGAGGGGAGGGTGCTGCCCGTTGCGTACGCAACACTCGGGGTCTCTCTCGAGAAAGTATTAAATCGTAACGAGCAATAAAAGATGGACTCCCGCTCGCTTTCCTTCCATTGGCGACTGAGCTTTGCTCGTGGCCTTCTTTCCCTGGACAGGAGATTTGGACGGTCGCACAGTGGGCGGAAATCGGAAAAAGCCGGACAAAATTACAAAATGGCTTTTTTTGAGTTATAAACTTGAAACTTCGCAGGTATACTTAAAAATGATTGAAGATTATTGATATGTACTTCATTTGACATAGATCCTACCCGTTACTGAGATACAGAGGCTCAAACGTGAGCAAATTTCCATAAAAACGCCCGTCTTCAATTTTCTCTGAAAATCTTCCAAAGTAAGTGAATGGTGAAGTTATGGGTGGATTCTTGCCGAATAAAAAACCACATAATCTGTTAGCATGGTGTTCTTTCTTTAATTTTCCGTAATCTTAAAGAATACAGCCCATAAATTCTTACCGTGCAGTAACAAAATGGCGGATACTGTTTTTCGACGAAGTTTTACATTTAGGTAGAGTTTCAAATAGGTTTTCGGCAAGGTCGCGCAGAGTAACTTATATAAGAGCATTGTTTGAAGATTTCTTGAGGTCTTTATGCAGTTTTCTTTGAAATAAGTTTGCGTCGCCGGAAATTACAATGATTTTTCGATCGCGCGGCAGGGTTCTTCTCCGCGCGTCGGGAGTTGGATTAGCCGCGCCGCGGTAAGGTTATTGAAGCTGTATGGGTTTTAACGCTCAACATTCACCGTTTTTATGTTTTGCTTCAAGACACCGATTCTCAAATGCTCTATGGTGAAGACAGTGGAGGTTTTTCATGCGATGTACTTGCACGTTTCATCGAAGTTCATTTCGTTATCTTTGGATACTATCGAAGACCATGCTTCTATTAAAAGCGTTCAAACCTCGACAAAGTGAGTTGTTTTACTGGGACTCATACAACAAGACCTACCAGAAAGATACCAGCTGAGACCCTTATACCTTCTTCAATCACCGATCCCTGACCCTCAGGATTCTAATTTCGAAAACGGTCGTTTTATGACACCCTGGAGCGGAGCCTTTGGCCGTCTTAACGGAGGTATTTCCATGGGAACTTCTAGCTTTTTTAAAATGTGCATCATACCCTGTTCTACTTTGACATACAGATTTTCATGTCTTTACACGTTTACCATGCGTTCCTCCCCGTGTGCGCATTATGGCATTGGATAACCATAGGTTCGACAAATTTATTATTTCTAAATTTTACATAGGCTCCATCCGCCATTCCATAGAAAATGCCACCTCACATTATTACATGACTTGATATCTACAAGATAATATGCTACAAAATTCATATTATATTTGCCAGGCATTCCAGGGCGGCCAAAAAAATGTCGCACCTAATGTGTTAGATCACGCAGAAGAAAATTCAAACTTTAAAAACTACTGCTACTCATGCTGAGCTTGCTCTCGCGGAATCTGTGAGTTTGAGAGAGAGGGGAGACACTGCAGCAGCTCACCTAATTGCAGAAATAACAACTACGACCCCTACTCGGGCTAAGAGAGTTCTTTCAAAGTGGAGGACGAGTGAAAAGGTCCACCCTGAGATGACAGTGGAAGAGGCACTGTCATTGATGATTGCCTCTGATTTGACCAAGCGTCAACATCGGTCGTTTCGTAGGACAGCTCTGAGCCATGGACACGAATTGTATCCCAGTTATGATAGAATAGCGATAGCAAAAAAAGGCAGCTTATAACGAAGGAATAAAAATAACTGAGACCATGTGCGAAGTAAACCTTCAAGCACCACTGAACCACACCATATTGGGAACAATAGCCTGCTTAGCCACCACTTCCACCTCTCAAGATTCAAATGGGGTGGTGAACTACAGATTAATCTCTAAGTACGGTTTTGATGGAAGTTCGGGCCACTCTCAATATAAGCAAATGTGGCAACAAGTGGATGCTTCAGATAAATTCCTAGTCATGAGTTCCCTTGTATCTCTTAGTTTGATTAAAAAGCAGCAAGTAACATAGGCGCTACAGGTAACGACTGTTCTCACATATAGGCTCTACAATTTCAGATGTCATTATCTGGGAAAATCCACTGCCGACGTCGACACGCTTTTGTCATCCCATCGGCTTTAGGTGAAAAAAAAGAGACAAAAGAAGTTACAAAATCAGAAAGACATTACCTATATCGAAAGGCAGGTGGATGGCCTTAATGATTTCAACTCTGGATTTTACACGATCAAGTTCTGTTTACTACTGACCATGATCAACGGAAAAGAAATGCTTACATTGCTTACCTTATTTTCCTAATTTTTTCTTGATCTTAAAACCCATATAATTTATTATCCTACAGGGAAGTATAGTCATTTCGAAATTAAGAAAAATGATAGTTTTTAGTTTGCAACACACTGAAGGACAGCTGAATCATGGGGTTCTAAATCTGCGGTGCAATAGCGTCAGGTATTTTTAGAGGATGTAAAAATATCGTTCACCTGATATCGAAAAATATTCTGTTGGTTTGTGTACCCTGCACTGCCACATATGATTTTCTGAATGCATATTTGATATGTCGTATCGATTGGAATTTAAACAGTGGCATTTGATAATTTAAATTTTAATTTATTTTAGTTAGGAAAGGAATGCTAAGAAAATTTTCAGCTAAAATTGATAATATAAATTAAAATAATTATTTTGAAAAAGATGTTCGGGGATTTGTTCAAAAACGTACTCACAGGCAAGTGGAAGTTTGAAATTTCTACGCTCCACAAGCAAATTAAAATCACTTTCACAAATTCTGCGCACCCAAGACAACTTAACTTTCCTTCACCACAGTCAAAGTAGAAATGAGCGTATGATACACGTTTTAAAATATCTAGAAGTTCCCGTGGAATTGTCTACCTAAACTACCCTGTCTTCATCGTATCTGCTTCAACAACTTTCTAGTGCTTACTGTCGGTGCAGAACATGAGATTGTCACCCGATCCATAATTTTCGTCCATAAAATTTTGATTATTTAGTTGCCATCAGTAATCTATGTTCATGATTAGTAATGTCAAGTCACTGAACACTGCATTATTAGCCATCTTTTTGAACATTATTCTCTTCATCTGAAGAGTAAAACATTAGATTTAATGACGCTTTTTGCAGTTCGTTATTTGTTCAATTTGCCGACTTGGGTGGCGGCGGGGTAAAATGCTCGCCTGTCAAAGAAGTGTCGGGTTCGAGTCCCGCATGGGTAAGTTTCCTTTATCAAGCGCAACGTTGTCGCAGAATAATTTATTCACGCTATTTATGTCAATATTGATCCGTCGGTACGTATGAATAAAGTATGAATTTTGTAACGTAAAGCTAAATGTGGAATAGTATTTATTCAATAAATTTGAAAGAAATAGATTTTTACAAAAATACCAACTCCCGTAGAAGTATTGAGAAAGTAATGCAAAGCATATTCCGGAAATGTTATGGATTCAGCGAGCCAATTTTTATAGCGACACAAAAATCGTTCATTTTTTCGTTCCCATGGAAATACCTCCGTTAAGACGGCCAAAGGCTCCGCTCCAGGGTGTCATAAAACGACCGTTTTCGAAATTAGAATCCTGAGGGTCAGGGATCGGTGATTGAAGAAGGTATAAGGGTCTCAGCTGGTATCTTTCTGGTAGGTCTTGTTGTATGAGTCCCAGTAAAACAACTCACTTTGTCGAGGTTTGAACGCTTTTAATAGAAGCATGGTCTTCGATAGTATCCAAAGATAACGAAATGAACTTCGATGAAACGTGCAAGTACATCGCATGAAAAACCTCCACTGTCTTCACCATAGAGCATTTGAGAATCGGTGTCTTGAAGCAAAACATAAAAACGGTGAATGTTGAGCGTTAAAACCCATACAGCTTCAATAACCTTACCGCGGCGCGGCTAATCCAACTCCCGACGCGCGGAGAAGAACCCTGCCGCGCGATCGAAAAATCATTGTAATTTCCGGCGACGCAA
The DNA here is from genome assembly GCF_921293095.1 of Ischnura elegans. Lineage (NCBI taxonomy): Eukaryota > Metazoa > Arthropoda > Insecta > Odonata > Coenagrionidae > Ischnura > Ischnura elegans. Next base: position 135,917,218 of record NC_060247.1, on the reverse strand, counting down.
ACTTATTTCAAAGAAAACTGCATAAAGACCTCAAGAAATCTTCAAACAATGCTCTTATATAAGTTACTCTGCGCGACCTTGCCGAAAACCTATTTGAAACTCTACCTAAATGTAAAACTTCGTCGAAAAACAGTATCCGCCATTTTGTTACTGCACGGTAAGAATTTATGGGCTGTATTCTTTAAGATTACGGAAAATTAAAGAAAGAACACCATGCTAACAGATTATGTGGTTTTTTATTCGGCAAGAATCCACCCATAACTTCACCATTCACTTACTTTGGAAGATTTTCAGAGAAAATTGAAGACGGGCGTTTTTATGGAAATTTGCTCACGTTTGAGCCTCTGTATCTCAGTAACGGGTAGGATCTATGTCAAATGAAGTACATATCAATAATCTTCAATCATTTTTAAGTATACCTGCGAAGTTTCAAGTTTATAACTCAAAAAAAGCCATTTTGTAATTTTGTCCGGCTTTTTCCGATTTCCGCCCACTGTGGGTCGGGTCGAAAGCAGGAGTAATTGAAACTCAATTGCGTTCTTACCAGAAATATTTGCTTGTCGATAAAATTAGCGTTTCATGATTGAGTTTCGCAACATTATTCCTTACTTTAGGGCGATATACGTAGCAAGTGGAGTCAGAAATGAAAAGTACGGACTTAAAAGAAAGTGCGGCAATTGAAAATATTGCTGTATCAACGAAATGCGTCGTGCGAAAATAAAAGCAGTGGAAGCATTGCGATGTCTTATCTAACTAATATTTCATGCTTTGTGGCCAATAGTAAACGATAGTCAAAAGACTTATGTTTCATGGCAAAATTTTAGTTTTTAAAATTATTGGACAGTTTCGGCAGTTTTAATTCATTGATAGATTCACCGATATAATGATATTAGGTTCTTTGGATTCGTATCAGCCCCGGATGACATATAGAACATTACAAAAATAGGAAAAGTTCACCAAAAAAATCATCTTTTTTTTCGGGATATGTTTCTAGGAGTTAGTAACACTACAACACTTGAAAAGTCGGTCAAAACTACAAATTATTTTATGTTTTGTTTTTGACAATTTAATGGCTGAAATTCGTAACAATATATCATTTAAATTGTTAAATATATTCAAAGTATTGAAATTGTATTTAAAAAATTTTATTCGAGCTAATTGTAAGCCCAGCTCGAGGTGACACCTCACTACCGTGTTTGTGAACAAATCTCCAAGCAATTGTTGACAATCGGTAATGTCTGAGTTCCTGTCAACGAATCGAGCAGTTTGATTTCACTTCCTTGGAATGCTTGCAAATTAGTTTCATCTGAAGGTGAGCTCATCAACAAAGTATTCCTGAATATGATCGATCACCACAAAAATCACAAATGGTTGATTGAGCAAGCAATTTTGACAGCCTAGAACGAAGATGTGGAGGACTCAAACTAGGTAAATCAGGATCAAATACTTGGTACTCTGCAGGAATTCACATATTTTAACAATGTAACAAACGAAGACGAACTCACCACTATCTATCTGAATATTTAAAATCCTTGGACGTACCTGGCTTACCACGGCACGATTTACAGCTAAAGGTAGGCTCTGTGTTCATGATCTTTCGAAACCTAAATCAACCAAAACTATCCAACGGAACGCGTTTGGCGATTAAAAAAACTGATAATGAATATGATTCACGTGACTATACTCAAAGGAAAATTCAAGGATGAGGAAGTTGTCATTACAAATCACAAGGTCGATCTTTCAGTGTTTGTGCTCATATGATCATGAAAAACCCAAGATTTTATATGAAGTATGTTCACGAGTAGGTAAACCATCCAATTAATCTCTTTCTTCGCTTCGCTATATTTATTTCGATTCATCCGCCTTATCTTGCGCCTGATTAAACAAAAAACTGACATATATCAGAAGGTGCGATTTTGAGCGTCAGTCAAGTATCGGTCTAGCGTGGCGTAAACTTGCTCCAAGAACGGATTTGACATTGATAATTGCTTTATAAGACCACAGTGTCTTAAATTTCCTAAGTTAAATCATGAAAATTAGAAAATTCATTGAAAAAAACCGCATGTACATGCCTAATAGGCGGTACGAAGTTCGCCAGGTCAGCTAGTTTCCATATAAGTTAAAGAAAATCTAACAGACTTAATCAAATGAATGGCTTTTTCAACTTACCATTGAAGTGCATGATTAAATTACAAATTATGATTCAAATGTATATTACTGAAAAAATATGCACCAGAAGATCTTTGCTCCATTGTAATAAGTTCAATCAATATATAATGTAATATCAAATATGCTATATTGATAATGATAATATAAGCCTGAAGATCGTTTTCACGATTAATTTCGGAAAAGTATGTAATGTGTGGGATATGCAACGCGAAGTCTTTGAATCGCATAATTTTGAGTTTATGTAAAAGAGACAGCGTAAGTTATTATCCAGGAGATAAAGGTTAATGCCCAGTCATTATCACGAAGTGTTATCATTGCTAATATAGTTGAAACCCAGGTAGTGCCTAATTTAAAAAAAATGCAATTTTCATTTCCAGAAAAATTTACTCAAGAGAATAGAGATTTTTTTAAGAGAAAATTAGTACAACTATATTCATCAGTGACAATGTCGAAAAAGCAAGAACCAGATTGAAATTTAGAGAAAATTTGAAGGCATTAAATCCAAGAGAAAACTCCAAGTCTTTTATTTGATCGCTCCTTCCATTAATGCCAACTCCGCATCGACGACACCCGAGAAAATCCAAACGCTTTCTTCCCAGAGCTGCTTTTCATCTCAAGCAGTTTGGCCGGAATCTCACTCAGCGCCATCTGGCTAAGGAAAGGGCAACACTTTCGATTCAGACAGCGAGATTCACGCTTTGTTTGGGCCTGCGGGTAATACATTCATTGTCATCGCATTGTAAGTAGGAGTCCGCAAGAACGGTATTTGGAATAGCATCCGCAAAAAAGATCTCTTATGCCGTAATCAACATAATGGAAAATTATTTTAAAGGCAATAATATTAAATGTTTAAATTTTATTTTGTAAAATTTGAAAAGAAAACTCACTCAGTACGTTTTACTCTGAAACTTAATTTTCGACCGTAGCTCTGATTCTGGTAGTATATCATTATAAGGGTACAAAAACTTTTTTTTATTACCATTTAGTTTTTTTTAATGCTATAACAAGGAAATGGCAGTCTCGAAACCATTTCCGGAAATGAAGTAATAGTGTGGAACTTACAGAGTGAGTTTCCTCAAGAGATTTCACCCAATGAAAACGAAGTTCATATTGTTTTTTTATGAGGAAAATTATAAACGTAAAACGAACGCTACATCTAGTGAATTTACGCTAGAATAGAGATGACTAGATGAAATTAGCATATCCTGCAACATTGACTGACCATATTTTGCGTCTTCGAATCAGTGGAAAACAATGATGAAGTAATTTTTATGAACGTAAGTTACACGAGTGGGGTCAAATTTACTCCAAATTAGCATGATAATGATTCAGGAACGAATTTTTTATTGTCGAAAGGAATAGGGTTACTATTTGAATACTATTACCCAAGTTTTACATAGAGATAGAAGCGTCAGTGTCATCACAATGCCTGCATTAAACCCTCTATCCCACCCGTTCTCTTCATGCCATTTTTCTTGCAATCGCCTGCTAAAGTTAAGTAGGGAATCGTGGGCTAAGAAAAACTCCTACTTATTGAATATATGCGTACTTTAGTATTCATAATTTTAACTCTCAATCGCATTAATTAAACACTCCATAATTAAGAAAAGACTCTTCATAGTAACTCATTTTAAAAATCATTAAAAACTGTCCTCGTCATGTATATTTAACAATTTCGGTGAATTATTTATTATCCTTGGATATAATAACGCAATTAGAATATACCTCACTCGGGTTTCAAAAAAAATTACATGATTAATCTTGAAAACGACGGTAGACCGTCTTATTATAAAGTCCATGTAACGCAGTGGTTCAGTTACCACTGCATATCCAGAGCATAGCTCGTTGACTCATTATACCCTAAGCATTCCACGTGAAAATATGAGATCTAGCGTAAACATCATTATCTCAAATGTTGACTATATATATCCGTGATTAAGTAATTGAGTACTTTTTATTAGTTAAAAATATTTCTTTCTCATCATCAGGTTGAATTACGCACGAATTAATAAATTTCATATAGAAATAATCACCTAGGGAGAAATACTTACTTTTCGCTTAAATACTTACTTACACGAGAAATTCTCATTAACGCTTGCGTCTCTCTATACATATATTTTACTAAGATAGTTGAAATTTTTATACAATATTCCCTTCGACATTACAAACTTCATTACTCAATCAATATCACAGTAATTAGGAGTAAACTTAACACCAACTTACTTAGACACAATATGATTCACAACGGCCTGATGAAAACAATCGCCGAAGGATAGGCGGAGGGAAAGAAGGGTGAGGGCGGGCCCCGAATAAGTTACACAGGACACTTTATGAAGGACGTAAAAGAGAAGACATACGTCGCTGTGAAAAGGTTAGCTGAATTGTTGATATATGGGGATGATGACGAGATAAATAATAATTTAGTTGATGACAAATCATCATCATCAAAAGAATTCCGATCAATATCAATGGTACCCATGCACTCCAAGGAGTTTTTACTCAGAGACTTGGAGGCAGCGCGCTTGAATTAACAGTTTATATCTCAGTGTTGCTTGTGAGCAACATCAAAAATGTTTAATTTTTCTGCTCAATATAGGAAATATTTAAACCTTGCCTTATTTTGTGGAGTAAACAGTAACGACGAAATATTAAGCTGCCTCCATATTGGTGATTGAGAGCAAGATTTTCAAGTTTTCAGAGTGAAAAATCTTGAAATTTGATTTATCCCAGAAGCAGCTCTGGGTTAGAAAGGGTTAAATTGCTTTAGCAATTGAGAAAGGGTATCTTTCATGGATAAACGGAGAACATCATATAGGAACCCTCTCTATTTCCGAGTCCACAAGAAACGATAAATTAATTGCGGGATAGTATGTGGATGTGATGTGGATAAGGGGGTGGTGTCGCTAATACATAAAATTAGCCAATCTGCGGTTGTGACCAAAAAGTAATACACTTACCTACAATCCATGAAGACGATGAAATAATTGGATATCGCTGCGTCTTTTATAATAGGGTGGTTTCCTATTTTTTTTTAATTGCCTGAATCGACAGATAGCTCTTCACTCCTGAAGTACGCATTTCACGCATGTAGATTTTTAAATGACGATATCTATTTTTCGAATTAAATGAAGAGTGAAAATTTTCAAGCGCGCGAAAACGCGACGGGTAAGTATGAATGCTCGGAAAAGCCCGTGTGACGTCATTCTGGTTCCGTTGTCGTCGTGTGAGGTGACCTTGGGGCGAGGATATGTGCGCCTCTGCGATGCAGGCTGCCAGCAGGTAGTACAGTACCCTGCTAGCAGGTAGCGCTTGGCTTAAATAAGGATTATTAATACCTTATCAAACGAAGGAAACTTTTCGACCATAGGCAGTTTTAATAGGTGATTATTAAGACATGTTTTCCTGAGCTCTGTGCCTCATACATGCATTGGTAATCTCAGACGATGTAAAACTCCTAATAACACGTGTATAAACTCGGTCCCTGTGACATCACGTGGAGTGGCATCGCATGGGCGCCAATCTGGCCTTTTTCAAATGAGAATAAAATTGACCATTGCCATTCGTCTAAACTGGGATTTGTAAAACCAAATAATTTGTATATTACGAATACACTAATGGTGGGTAACGAATCGCAATACATAAATGCCTTTCGTTTTCTTCGATTAAGGAAACTACACACTATCATCACACTCGTTTGACCAGCTGAGGATATTTCGTCCGGTACATTCTCCGGAAGAGCACGAGAACAATGCAGAGATTACTTCGCTTGCGATGAGCCACCTTCAAGAGGCCACTGCTCTGCTCTGGGGCAATTGGATGCGGCTGCAACGTGTTCTTTGTCCGCACTTGCCTCGATGGCTATTTGCCGGATCGTGGCATTCACGGCGTTAAGCGGATGGGTTCCGGAAGTAGTCAGGAAGGAGGAGGCGTTTCCTGCTTTTTTTTCCACCTCACACGCCCAGGTGGGTCAGGTCGACGCGCGAATGTGGATCTAAGCTTTCACTTGCCGGCAAATAAAAACCTTTACATCCATAGGAGAGCAAATTTTCTTGGAGTGAACTGAACGATATAGGTAGAATTTACCGCAAGATTGATTATATTTTTAAGTTTCTCAAATACGATGAGCTTTTAAAATACACGCTCCAGAAAAAAATACAGCTTTCTAATCATAAGTTCAGAGATATATGTGAATGTTATGAAAGCATAAAATGAGTAACCTTTAAAACTTAAGCAAACTTTTGGAAGGCTTTGAATTTAACGAAAGCTAAAAACGTTTACTATGACATTTCTACATCATCATCAAACTCTATCATATATATAAAAATCATTCAGGAATGAATGCTGATTTATGCGTAGCCAATCGAAAAATAGGCGATAACAGTTTTACCGTTGCCTTAAAATCAATATCCGATGTTTTTTACTGTTTGAATTATACTACCTTGTACCCGCGGAATGCCAAGTAAGCTATTAATATTAGGAAATATGGACTACTTAAACTAAGCCAGTCTTGAGAGCATATTTTTTGTGCGTGTGGTTATAAAATGATTACGGGAACCTATATAATGTGATAGCGGGCAAAAGATCAGAAATTTTGAGCGTCGCTGTCTGCAACGCTGAATAGGGTGAATGAATCTGGGCTTATTAATGCTCTAGGATAACCTATCACAATAAAGAAAAAAATTATATATCGTGTTCCGGTCAAAAACAATTGAAAGTCATTTAAACAAAATATCCATACAAGTGATTAAAAATTTAATTATTTAGGTTTTAAAGAAATCGTAACAAATACTCACATGAATAAAATGTTTTGGCAACAATACAAAAATATTCTGAATATAGGTACCACACAAAATATAAGTTAGAGGGTTTAAAGAAATCATTACGAACACTCATAAAAATAATGCATTGACAACGCCAAAAAACAAAATTGGTAAACGAACTTAAATGCGGGTCATCGAATATCACTACTAGGTATATTGCTTTAAAGTTTGAAGTTATGATTAGATGTTCATCGGTAGAGCATTCCAGAATCTAGAATCGGTATTCGGAGAAGAGTTGAAACATAAGTTGGTTCGGGCTTTAGGAATTTTGAGGAGGTCACAATTAGATCGGGTGGACATCGCCGTAACTCTCTTGCGGGGGATGAATATTTTGCACAGGTACTACGCAGGAATCTGGTTTTGGAAGATGGAGAAAAGAAGAGTCCTGTTAATATGACTACGCAAGGCAAAGTCAAAGACTTTAAACACTCAAAGTAACACCATTGTAAAAAAAAATCTTTGAGCTCTGCATCTTGTTTGAAATCAACGTCATTAGGATTTGCACATTTTTAAGGAATAATGTATGGGATTAACTAAAAAAATTACCTTTTGTCCTGTTTTCCCCATTATGACTTATGAGAGCAATTGATAAGATATTGTAAGAATGAAAGGAATACAACAACGATTCGATATTCACAGGAGACCAAACTGAAAAGCTTGTGCCTAATACCGTTTTATTTTCAAGTGGAAAATGCATATTTACGTCAATATGATGAATCAGCACCCCCTAAAGCTACCGATCTATTGAGAACAAAAAAATTGTATTGAGTAGGTACCCATTGATTAAATACCGTTCCGCGCCGACCCGTTATTTAATTGATCATATCACACAGCAACAAACGCAATAAATCGTCCAATATGCATTATTTCCCACTTTTAATGATGATTATAAGAAACGTCATTATCTTTGGCATGTACTCGTGGATAAATGAGAAACTCGCCTCTCATGAGGGATTTCGTTACAGTGGGAGTACAATTGATTCTAACTAGGGGCATATCTTTTGGGTTTCTACATAACTGCCCCACTGACTGTATGGAAGGATATGAGTATGGTAAGCCAACTCCCATCAGTGGCGCCGACTCCATGGCGCCTGAGGGGGCCCGAGGCCCCTCAAAAATTCGTTATGGGCGTGAGGAAAAATGTGTCAGGCTTGTCGATTTTCCCCGGAGTGTCCAGATATCGAGATTCGAGTTATCAGGGTTCTAATGTTGATCATATGACTCTTCTAAAATGCTTAAAAAACTTTAAACTCACTACTTATAAAATTTCCCGGGGCAAGATCCCTGGTTTGGGCCCCCCCAATATTTTTTGGAAGTCGGCATCCCTGCTCCCATTATTAATATTATAATATCTACTACTCTTCTTAGAACTAGTCTTCGAAAGTAAAATTCTAAGTACAATTCTCGGCCCAGTGTATGACCAAGGCATCTGGAGGATACGAACCAATGGATAACTGAGAGTATCCGACCAATATCCCGAAATTATTGTCCAAATATACAGCAGAATATTTAGATGGTCTGGTCACGTGAACAGGAAGGAGCTGGACTCCACACTGACCATGTGGGAGAAAATCTTCCACGAGGAAGATGACCCTTGGGGCGCCACTAGAATGCGGCGTGGAGATTAAGTGCAGACAGATATGCAAAGGCTCGACGCAACACCGGAGCTGATGTAGGACTGAATTAGACGGATGGCGAGCACCTGTTGTCGACGACAAAAAAATCTATTGGGGCTTGAGTGGCAATATAGCCACTTAGCAAGGTAAGGCTTCTGTAACTCCGCCTCCTTTTATATATCGTCTTTATTGTGCTGATGCTAAAGTCAATAAAATCTGATGTATTTATGAGTTCATACGTTTGTCTTGCTGATAATTATATATACATATGTATTTTTGTTCTACTCTGCCATATATTAAGTCGCATTTTGTGACATCGATGTATAATGTAAATATACTTATCCTTGTAATACGTCTGACTCTATTATATTTATAACCACATATGTTCCTAAGGGGCGCACTTGTCCCGGAATAATAAATTTCATTTTATATTTTTTATTCTATTCGTTTTCTAAACCGTAGTGACCACTAAATTGGGAATACGAACAACACATGAAGCTTCAAGATTTATCCACATTTACACTCCCTCCGTTTCATTCATATTCATTACAATTTCATTCACTATACTGTTAACACGTTTGCGAAAAATTATAATAGGAGGAGCTTCGAAGAGAGAGACTTCAATAAACAGCCAACGCATATCGCACGATCTCGCATGTAGTAATGCTGACTACAGCCATTACGCTCCGAATGATTCAGCATAGAGGGTTCCTCTTAATCACCTATCATTAACTTAACTGGTTTATAAGTCAATTATAAAATCTCATTTTTACTGTGGGTGGATTTCCCAGGTGTCCATCGCATCAGGGTCTGCAAGATTATGATGATTCGTTGGGAATATGTTGGAGTAGTGGCTGAAGTAATAGCTTCTAACCCTTAGGGCTCGGGTTCAAATCCAGACGGAATATTTTCAAACTGCCCGATCCCAATTTGTTTGCTTCGTGGAGCAGACTTCAAATCCCAGCCCTCGACACGGGTCGGCTCTAACGCACTCAAGTCAGCTGATCAAGCGTTTTGCACCCGTTGGGCGTTTACGGTTCTAGTAAACAGATCACCCCTGGTCAAGGGCATACCCAGGATGAAAACTAGTGGGAGGGCAAGCCATTGTTGTTCAAGTTGTAGGTAAGATTTAAGCATGGAAGAGGTGGATGAAATCAACGTTTTGAGGAAACTATAACAGCTCTTTATTAGTTTTTAAAATTATTTGCTCGAAAAAATATTGTTTTCCTTAAAGACATTTGCGATTTTTGCTTCTTCTACCCCCTCCTGCCCCTCGCTGGGTACGCCCATGAATCTGCTGAGGACATTTCACACTTCACTTTTATTGATAGTAATCAGAAGGAAACTAAAACCAGCAGAGTCATTAGGCGAGGATTAGAGGATGCTAAGGCAACCACGAAGGCCAGGAGACAGGCCAGCGTTTGACGAGAGTGTCATCCATTTGTGAAAAGCATTTTTTTGTCAGTCAACAGTAGTAGGGGAGGGCACCATGTGGCAAAGGGTAGGGAAGGAAGGGTGGAGAGAAACCCGGTGTCGGTATAAGACTGATTTTAACAGAGGCGCTCATGGTACCTCGGCTTAACGTCCCATCCCACGGACGGAGGGCTGCACTTGAAGTGCCCTCCATGAATCAAGCAATTAGAGATGGGGGTGGTTTAAAATTCTTCGCCTGCATTTGAAGCCCAACCCTCAGGGCGGGAAGCTATTACTCCAGCCAGCACACTTACTTGATCCCTAGAAAACGTCGTGATCCATCATGCAGACCCTTATGCGGTGGGAAACCTGTGAAGAATTCACCCGTGGTAAAAATAAATCGATGGCTAAGTTCTAACAACACGTATCTCAAATTCTGCCGGTTTTGAGATAGGCATCTTAAACAAAGTGTAATAACATTAAAAAATAAAATACAAGCAAAAACCAACTCTTTGTTAGCAAAAGAATGCCTCTTTTACAGTTTTATGAAATTTTTGTTTTTAATTTCAGTGTACAAGTAAAAGAAATAGATCGTTTTTTAGCTCTCCTGAAAAGCTGCTATTTTTGAGATACGTGTTGTTAGAACTTAGCCATCGAAATGGTTTATTAACCAATGAGGTTAATGAGAGGTGGTTTAAGAGGAGCGCGCTGTTGTGAATCAATTGAAGCGTAATGGTTTTAGTTCTCCCCACTGCGTAATAATTCCACTAGGCCAAGGTCGTCAGCCGAAACGTTCGCGCTCAGTTGTGTGTCAGAAGTGAGATAAACAGCCGCTCATCCAAACGAAATTGTCGGGGGGGTCAAGACGGTACGAATGCCCCCCGGCGCGTTTTCCCTTTCGCTTCGCCCCCGTTGCGTGATAGCGGATGCCTCGGGATTAGCGGGAAACGACGCCGTTGCGCAAAGAGAGCGTACCTCGTCGCGCAGGGGACTCGAGCGGCCGGAGGAAGATTTATCGCAGGAAAAGGGAGAGTGTTTCTTTCCATTTCGCGTGGCCACCCTCTGTAGCGGCCTTATGCGGACGCGCTCAGTCATTAAAGTCTCTCTTTGCCGCGTTTCCTGGAGGTCACTCTCACCACTGGCATTCCGACGATGGTGGCTCTCAAAGCGCGCAATATATGGACGATGCAAACGACCACAAAAGGCATCTTTGATCGAATCGGTTAAGTTTCCGTGATCACTCACGTTCATGATTATAATTTTTGTTTTGGTATTTCACCGTGAAAATGTTGAGCTCGTCCCAGCACTTACCAACCCACGGTGGTAGCCTTCTTTAAGAAATGTCGGGGTGGAAAATGCTATAAATGGAGAAGGAAATCGTAATAAAGAGCTCATATAACGTTCAATAAAGCTTAATTTTTCAATTATTTCATAGTAAGTTATTTTTTTAGATTGGTTAGGCGGATAGCGAGATTTAAAAAAAGACAAATCTGTCTTCTTAATAACAGTCGCCCTCGGTGGCTAGGGGTAAAGACTAAACAAGAGGTCGCGGGTTCGAGTCTCGCCTGGGTAAATTACCCCAATCCAGGGAATGGCTATTTGTGTACGTTAAATTGTTAGCATGTTAATAAGCCCGAAGTAAAAGGCAGTTTAGAGCTGTTTTCGGTCGTATGGAAATAAATACATAAAAACATGTAAAAATTAGCATCTTCGACTGGACGAGCAGTATTTTATGGCCATGAATCCAATTAGATTTTCTACGCCGGAATATCTTTTCCCGTTCCTCGCGCGCGTCAGAAATTCTTTATTGCTGCATGGGTATATAGTTTAAGCTAAATACTCTAAGGAATAAACTAGATGGGGGAAACTGCACAGCGTACATTTCGGCCACCCCTATCATGGCTTAGCTCAAGCTCTACCTGAACCACTAAGGCTGAATATAAATCATCACTATCGTCTGAAGCAGCCTATTAGATCAATGCGGAAACTTGGCACCTAGGATTTTGCCATTACATCATTTCGATTAGATATTTTATTTCCATCAAATTAAATGTTTACGAAGAAGGAGAAGTGTTAGGAATGAAATAATTTGTATTAATTTGACGATATTTTATTTCTCGTAGTAATACTGAGTATGGGGTTTCAATTTTGGCTTCGGCATTTAGTTAAATCGCAGCTGTGCTCTTTTCATTTGTAGGTGCCTCGGAGCCCACGCAATAAACCTAATTCATGCCGGACCGCCGAAGTCGAGTCCTCTGAAGAAAATCAGGCGGACTCGACTTCGGCGACAACAAGAAATAATCTCGGATGTCAACAACCGTCAAATTTTTACAGTCGGCGAACATGCCTAGTTGGTGTACTCTTGAGTGTCGCCTCTGCGGGGGCAAGCAAGCGAGAGTTGAACGCACTGACGTCACATGTAAGCTGGACTCTCACCTCAAGGAACTGGAAGAGTAACGATGACTTGCAATTTGAAGCGTCTAAGATATCCAACACAAAATCAACCATTGTGTTTCCATTCCAATCGAAGGTGGTGCAAGTGGGGAGTGCGATTGACTAGAATGGGGATTGGTAGCCTTTCCGTCTCTGCAGCACCCTTTCTAATTGATTTGGATCCTTGTGGCGAGAATTAAGAATTCAATTTTATATAACTCGACTTCTTCCACCTGGAGGGTCTCGGCTTCAAATCCTGGGTGAAGATTTCAAGCACCCACACCAAAAATCCTAGAAAACTTACGTGGCTCAGGGAAAGGGACTTTCCTCTTAAGTATCTTGAGTAAAGGAAAACTCACGCTCCTTTGACTTAGTCTGAGGTGAGCTCCATTCTATCCCAACCATCCTCAAGGGGTTATAACCTAGTGACTGAATGGAGATAAACAAACTTTGTAAATTTCACTCCATTTTTTAATGATACGACGTGTTTTGACGCCAAAGCGGCATTCTTGAGTACAAAGATTCTTAACCTAGATTCTTACCCTTTAACGTTTTCACTAAAATTCAATTTGATCTAGTCACTTAATAATCTAATAATTCAAGCATGATGTTTAAACTTTCGGCAATGCATAAGATATCCTAGAAATTACTCGACCTAATTACTGCTGGCGTCTGATCGCGTGCATATTCGGAGTGCTTTGCGAGAGGAATGAAAGCAGACGCCCTGCCGTCTGGGTGGAAGCGTAACCCTGTTAACATCTAATTTATCGGCTGGATAATTTTATCCTCGGGTTTCCAGTTGCCCTAATAATTGGATTTTCAACTAAGTATGCAGTTGAATTTAAATCTGATTGGAAAACTGCTATTTCAATAGAAACATCGGGTATTCGCTGAGCGCAGGACTCGGGGTTAGTGCTGAAAACTATTAAGTCATTGGAGGACGAAAATCATCGCCAACAAATCGGAGGAGACCACAACTGCGACAAAGGAATAAATACAGGTCATGATCATGACACCAGCATCATTCCCATAAGGCAAGGAACGTATGGGAACTCTAAATCTAAAAGAAAATGGCAATATCACCCGGATGAAAACCCGAGAAAATCGTATTCAGTCCATTTTCCGGTAGAGTACCAGATCTTTTTTTCTTATTTATCGTTTTATATATTTACATAGTACTCCGCAAGTCTCCTGAATAAGCGGGTCTCTATATAACTATCCCTTCGTCAAAATAGCTCTCTTGACCTATCATTTCCTGCTACTAAGTTCTTCGTCAGCCTCGGTGGCGGCGGAGATAAATCCTCGCCTATCATACCGAAGGTCGCGGGTTCGAGTCCAACCTGAATAGGTTTCCCCTTCCTCGGCATAGGTGTTTTTGATCGTCTGTTATTAATTGTTTAAACTCCCGATATAAATGCTGCTTTGTGCTGTTTTCGGGGGTAATTGATAAATAAATGCCTGAGAACGTACAGCTTGATTATCCGATTTTAGTAAATGACTCCGCGCGACTCTCTTAAAATTCTCGACCTAATTACTGCCGGCGTCTGATCACGTGCATATTCGGAGTACACTCGTGCAGTGGACTTCTCAGTGGCTGCTCAGTCAGATAGGGAATGGGACATGTCTCGCGGGCGGTGCGGGGGGGATGAGGGGAGGCTGGGTCGTGACCAGCCTCAATCCCCGTGCCCACCCATCCCAGAGTGAGAGGAGCTGTCGGTGACAGGCACGGAAGGTCACGGGAACGATCATTGCAAGGAATAAGAATGGAAAAATTGAATATAACAAAAGAGAGCAGCAGCGAATCCAGGATGTAGACAAGGAGCACTCCTCTACTGCATATATTCGATTACTGAACGAAATTACCATTTTATCTATTGTAAATTGCCCTTCTCTGGGTTCTCCAACGCCAATCTTTTATCTCACGCACACAATCAACTCTCCCACCACGCATTGAAATGGATTGTAAAACATCCAGAATCTTCCTTGATTTATGCTATATCCATTAATAATATCGGGGTCCGGCTTATTAAAAACACTTGTCTCTTTCCACACTCTTTTATTTTCACCGACCATGGTTCTGGCAGCTTGTGCCATTATCAAGGTAGCCTTGGGTGATAGCCTTTTTATATTGGTTTTTGAGGAGGGGGTATAGGGAGAGGGATGGAGGGGAGGGGTTCCACGTTTCGGGTACTGGTTGTTGAAAAATATGTTGAGGCTTGCCACCCGACGTTTGCCTGAAAACTTCAGGAACAGGTACGCCTAATCTGCTTGACTAGCTCTTTGAATAAAAGATACATCCCTCCCTCCCTACTCCCCTACTGAAAAACCAAGATAAAAGGGCTGTCACCCAAGGCTATGTACCTTCATAATGGCACAAGCTGCCGAAACCATGGTCGGTGAAAATAAAAGAGTGAGGAAACAGACAAGTGTTTTCAATAAGCTGAATATCAAAGATTTCCACCGCATCACGCCGGACACTGTATCTTTTAATATCGAGGTTGTCGAAAAACATTCTTTTCTAACGTTACAGAATTTCATGAATTCCATCTTCAGGGTTACACAGAAAGAATCATATGAAGGTACAACACCTGCATTTTATATCTTAGTTTAGGGGGGTGAGAAGCCAAGGGGCTCAAGTGATTTTCTTGAAAAATAGAGTTAGGCACGGAAATTGGTAAAAGAAATATCCAAAAGTTAGTGGCCAAGGGACACGAGCGATTCTCTCTTTTGTGCTGACATCGAGTGGGAAATGAAATGCATAACTAAAATATCCAGTTGATCTCGTTTGTTTTCTTTACCAACTGTCTATTTCTAACTCTGTTTGGAAAAATATCACTTGTATCCCTTGGCTTATCACCCCCTCAATCAAAAAAATCGATACAATTTCAAGAGATATAACTGGCTTAGAATTTGTTAAATGTGTATGTCATTATTGCTACTTCATATTGGAATGAATTTTCCAACACTCATAAGTGGAGTAAATGAAATAACAGAACTTGAAACAGTTTAGGATGTCTCGATGAATGACCAAAAGAGACCTCTGCGAGTCAACATGCACAATATGAAAACGATATGCATTATTTTATATGACAACGTGTAGCTAGGATATCAGTATATGTCGATCCTTAAATAAAAGTAAAACGTAAATACACCCAAGAATTTAGATCAATGATTATACATGTACCATTTTCACGTATTTCTTTAGATTTCACACAGGATAAAAATAAATATAAAAATTATTAATTATCAATTACAATTATAAAATATTTTTTTCTAGTCACCACTTACGATGCTGATGGTAGAGCGATGTGAATTTCATGGAAAAATTCACGCTTACTACGGCTGTTCACCGAAATTAATATTCGACGTACTACGTATCAGGCTATGCATAGAATTCATAACTTTTCAATTGTTTTCCTTACGTGTACATTCACTCTATTTCAATTATTGTGAATAAATTAATTTCGCTCATTGACCCGCTAAGGGAATGTTACTAATGCGGTTAAAATGCGAGCAAAGCAGCGTACAAATAAAGCATCCGCGGGTCGGAATGGAGCCCCGTTGAATAGAAGACTAAAATTTAACTATGAGGATAGGTATGTGCTATGCCCGAGGTAGGATGGTGGTCTAGTCGTTATGGTGTGACAGGAGACAGAGTCACCTGGGACCTACGCTTCAAATTCTGACGAAGCCTTTGGAGAAACTCGAGCAAAACACTCGTAGACCTGAGGAAGTTATTACCCACTCCAACTTGATGTGTATATTATCCAGTCAAGGGTGGCTTAATATGAGGTGAGCAAAAATTCCACCTTTGCCACCAACATAATTATTCCTTTCTTTGTTCTATTTTTTAACTCCAATTAAGTTTTCCATAGGCCTATAAATATTTTCAGTTGTAGGGCGTTGATAATATTATTAACAGTGAACTCAAAAAATTTGTTTTAAGCTGTGTAAAATGATTTCTCATGTAAGCAAAAATGTGGTGCATGATAAAAGAGGGCACATACTTATTTTGAGATGGAGGTGTACATGAATCAAAATTTAATTATTTTTACTTGGCTTTTATACCTCCAATATCTAATAGCGCACTGAAAATTAGTGGAAATGTGATTTTTAATGGCATTTAATTTTTATTACCTCGAAATCCATCGACGGACATGGAATAAAATAAATTTACAACGTGAAATTTGAAATTTACAACGTCGGGAATTTGATCTAACAATCATGACTATTTCTGTCGCACATTTACTCCTATAGGCTACCGCAACTGCTTGAAATAAAGGTGTTATAATACGTAAAACACAAAACAACAGTGAAAACCGGTGCAGTAAATGCACACGAAATAATCATTAAATCCGACGAAAATTTAAAAAGAATGATCAATTTATAAGTAACATCTCCCTTTGAGAGCATATATCTTCACCCACAACCGAAATATTTTAGGTGAGTACCCATCGAAAACAAAAAGAGAAACTAAAATTCCTCGAGAAACAGAAGTGGCGCCACAAACTTTGTCCTTAAACTTTTGAGAGCGACTGTACATACATGGGTGTATTGTTTCCGCTGCTGTCACTTTCCTCCAGCCCTGTGCCGCACTTACGCGGCTTTCCGTCGTTTGCGTCGGATAATTGACGCCGCACATTTTTCGTTTGTTTTGCGAATAAAATCCTCGCCGCAAAGGTGCGGAATTCGGAGCGAAAGGGTTAAAAATAAAAAAAAATGAATGTATATGTATTTAAAAAATTAAATCACCCCAAACGCATTTATTTTAGCTCCAATCGTAAAATAAATCAGTTAATATGCGCACGTTTCAGTTAGTATGCGTCGTTTATTATTTCCCCGATTCCTCTACGCTACGGATTCTAAAGGACGACTTTTTTTTACCATATCAATTTATGCTGCTATAAAATCAACAATAACTTGGAGAATAGATAAATTTTCGAGCGCGCGATGAGATTACAAAGAACCGCAATTATCAAGCAAAACTTTATATTAACACCAATAGGCATGTTTTCTCTTTTTTACCGGTAAAGAAAGAAAGTAGGTACTTTCTTGAGAAAATCCACCGTATGATAATCAAGTAAACTAAGTAAACCTGTCCACAGAGATCGCTGAAACGAAGCCAAAATAAGCGTGGTATGGATATGACTTCCACTGTCACGAGAATCCAGATTCCCTCAGCAATGGTAAACATTAAAACTGTAGGAGCCACTCTAGGGTAAAAACAAGTAAAACAGGAAGTCGACCCTTAGAAAATTCCGCCTCTATTGTGAGGAAAGAGATCTGGAATGCTAGTACCGCATACCAAATGAGAGCCAGTTTGAAATGAAAGTTCAGAAAGCTGCCGAGAAAATATAATAGGGGTTGCAAAAAAACTGTAATAAATTGCACATAATTTGGAGCATTTATAAAGTTATCTTTAGAAATATTTGTTGGGCATGCTCAGGTTAAAATATTCCAAGCCAAAATGCGACTTGTATGACCTAATAAGATATTAGGATTATATTTTTGGAGACGACTTGGGCAAAACGGGCAAAAATAATATACACTTTTTCACTTTTCACTCATGTTAGGGCATCCGTTTAATCGATCAACCATTTTAATCCATTTGCGGTCAGATGCTCCAAATTACCCTAACATGAATTATCAATACTTGAAATATTTATTTTCTTTGAATTTATGGAGTTTTTTTGTGTTTATCTTAACTTTTTTATTAATAGTGATTGAAGGACATCATTTTGAAACGCATATAATTTCAATTTAAATTTTAATGACCTTAAAATAACTAGAGATTTAAAAAAATTCACATGACTTCTAACGCCTTTTTTATCTGTTTCATTCAATTTATTCTGCTGTATAATTTTCTAATTTGAGATGTTTGCAAAAGCCTGGCATAGATTCAGAGTGCATATTCGGAAAAATTCCAGATACCTAAGTAAATTTCAAACAACAGTGCGGTGGACGAGACTATATAAAGTAAAAATCCGATATATCATTCATAGTAAAATCCTTGAGAAAACTTAGATTAGAAGACGTAACAGCTCAACCAATCGGCCACGTCAGGGGGACAAGGTGATCTGACCTGACAGGCACGTTAATATCACACATTTATGGTTAGGGGGGCCAGTTCCTTTCCCTGGGCAACCTTGAACTTATATTTGGAGTATGCTTCTACACAATGACAGCCTCGGAAATAACAATGGCAGAGGCCCTCGAAATGTGGTGCTACAGAAGAATGATGAGGATCAAATGGATCGACCGAGTAAGTAATGAGGAAGTAATAAGAAGAGTAGGAGAGAAGAGAAGCCTCACGAAAACCTTGATAAAAAAACGGAACAACCGTATTTTGAGACATGATGGCCTGATGAAGACAATGTTTGAGGGATAAGTAGATGGCAAGAACGGAGAAGGATTGATGATGTAGATCAACCTAAGTAAAATGCTCATTCTTGGTATCGTGCGATTCTCATCAAGAGTCAATTGTATTTGCCCTGAAGACTTCAAGGCGATAGCAAAAGTTACGAACAATCAATACGGGAGGAAATCAATCAAGACGACACAACCACCACAGTGGGTGTAACGCATTTCCTCAAGCACATGTCTTCGTTTTCATTTTCACTGCAAGTACTTTCACTATCAATCAATTGACCTTATATCGAAGAGGTACGAGGTATAATAGGAAGACCAATGGATCCGTAAAGGCGTGATTGGCAAAAAAATAAATTCCCTCACTATGTGCAGCTACGACGTAAATGAGAGTGTGAGTCAAGGGGGTTGACTACGGTGAAAGTGCAGATGCGAACGGAATCCGAATTGACATTGCGAATTCATATCATCCAGAAATATTAATGCTAGGCACACCAGCCAACTTTAACAATCAACCTCATTCCAATCCATGCCATGAATCAACATTTCTCTGGGCATAGTTTTAGTCAACACACCCTTTAAATTTCAAGATACCTAAACAGAATAAAAAGAAGAGTAAGCGTAACTTCGCGAAATGCTTAATATTGATGCACTAAATTCTTGAGGTCTTTATCTTTTAGAATCCCGTTTTAATTTAGAAAAAATCCCGCTTTACACAAGTTAACCTTTAATCGTCACCAATGAGGGCGATTTAATGTTAATTTGAAAAAAGCAAGGTCGTTATTTTTCCCAACGCATTATATTGAAATAGAAAACTTTGTAAATTTCACATGCGTCACTTTATCAGACCACATTCTCGTCAGATGATGTCGCCCTCTGGTAAAACCGTCCGATTAAAGTCACGGCGCACAGTGGTCTGAAATCGGAAAAAGCCGGACCAAAGTTCAAAATGGCTTCTTTTGAGATAGAGACTTAAAACTTAGCATAAATACTCATAAATGATGGCTAATTATGGTTTGTATGCCATTTTACATAAATTTGATCCGTTGCTGAGATACAGCAACTTAAACATGACCAAATTTTCAAAAACGCGCGCGATCTCGTTTTTCTCAGAAAATCTTTGAACTTTAAGCAGGTGGTGTTGCATTTATGTGATTTTTATGGAATTAAAAACACAATATTTCCTTGACTAGATGCTATATTACTCATGATTTTTGAAGATATTGGTTAATATCTGCATGGTTTTACCACACTAAATGGCCTACCCATTTTTCGCGTGAAATTTTAAACAAAGTAGACATTATCTCCCGTTTACGAAATATGGTAATCGAGAAATTTACATCACAGTGTGAAGTAGAGATTTCTTAAGAATACTGCGATGAATTGTTGGAAAAAAGTTTGCGACCATGGAAATGAGAGCGATTTTTCGATCGTGCGTCAAGTCTGTGCTACGCGACGCGGGACCCTGAGACTCGGTAACATCGGTCTATTTATCAAGTTTTTTTCAGAATTAATTCTTGAAAATCGTCATTTAAAGCATGGCACATAGTTAGTATTGACCTAAAACACTATTGCCAGGATAATGGATCGATCGACTTGGCCGTTTAACGCATTACTTTAGTGAAGATGGTAAGGATTACATTTTTGTCCGAACCATTCTACGTTTAAGAAGTATGCTTCGGATAGTGAATTATTGTTAAGAGATTCAGTCGACATGCGAAAGAGAGATAGAAATAAAAAAGTTTCTGGGAACTTTGCCTTATGTACAGCCTACCTTTTCCATTAACCCCTTGCGCTGTAATGACGAGTCTATCACGTCATGAACTTTCGACGCCAAACCGCGCAATGACGAGTGTATCTCGTCATCGGATTTTCATAATTTTAGCACTATTTAGAGGAACAATATAATCACTTTGAAAGCTTAACAATGTTAAAACATGCATAGTATACATAAATAATTCATATTTCATGAAACATGATGCATTGGAAGGATTAAAATGATATTATTCGAGTAGCGATAGCTGTGTTCTCCATGTTTAATAATCAAATTTTATTTCACGGTTTATTACAAATTACAAAATATCATTGCATTACCAACAATTTAAAAGAGAGCCACAGGAAAAAAATAACAGAGAATATACACGATACATAGAATACATAGATACATAGAAATATACAGAGAATAAAAACGATATGTGGAAAATTAATCGAATTGGAAGGGGTTAAGACTACTTTCTCTTTCAATTCACGGAACAGACCAAAGCGGTCCGTCAATTTTCATGGCTCCGCACCGGTTGTGTGATCGGTAAAAAAAATTCTCTCACAATGTCGCTGGGACGTAAATGAGGGTGTGGGTTAAGGACTAGATGGTGAAAGTGTTGATGCGATCGGAATCCGAAGTGACTTTGTGGGGGTGGAAGAGGGGCGTGTGGGGGTGGGTACTCCCCCGCGAGTGCAACCTGTTCCGCCCACCCCTCCCATACTTCCTTCCGTCGACGGAAAGCTGAAAGACAGGAAGATCGAATGCTCCGCGCGAATGTTTGTTTGGCATCGATTCACGCGTGCGAGAAAAAAAGAAAGAAAATAAGAAATGTGTCAGCGAGTAGGCACTCGCTGTAAATCAATAGGAACCTACCCAAGACACTGATCTCCTTCAAACTGTAAACTATCATGAGAGGCAATGGAGAAAAGACTTAAAATTTATCAGAACGGTGCCAATCCGTTTCAGAGAGATGGATACCTAAATGTTATCTGAATACTCCCACATAATCCAAGTATCTTAGTGTTGTCTAAATACAATCAGTGGTATTTAGGAGAATACTTTTATATAGAGAGGATTTTGATTGTATACTTAGAATTTGATTGTATTTAGGTATTTAGATAAGGGTGTAGGATGATCGTATTGTCCGATTCTTTTCTCAAGGCTTGTAAACAGTTATAGCAACCGTTTATTGCCATCAGATGACAAAATAGGATAACTTAAAGATAAAGAAAATGTAAATCTACATTTAGTCCCTCTTTTATCCGAATAAAATTGAGAATAATATTTCGGCATTTTTCGCATCACCTAGATTTGGTAATCCTAAGACATTGAAAACATAAACAGTAAAAATGAAACACTTAAAGAGATTAGCATGATGAGTCTGGGGCGTTTAAGAATAAATGATAAACGTTTATTGAACGCCATCTGTCGTTGAACTATGAGTTAACGGCAAATCGGCCCACGGACTGTGTTAAAAATGAGATAAGTTGCACCTAAGCTACCTTTATTCTTATTCCCCGTTGCATGTCCATATCCATGCCGTAATTTATCAATAGATGGTATGATTTAACAAAAAACGAATGCAAAGCGTAGGAAGCCGATGACAACATTCATATTTATATATTCACGTAACTTTTCCTCCCAGATTTCGTTTTCAGTGATTCACGCACGAATATTGAAATCGAGTTTCCCCAGTTGGATTCAATTTATTTTGTTGCCCACCGCGAATTCGAACGAGTTTATGGAAGACGCCACTCGTGTCTCTTACGGGTAAAATGATCCGAATTCCAATGAAGAATTTGCTAATAATAGGGCTGTAAGCCGAAATTTACAATCGCGGCGATGTGATTAATAAAATTCATAGCGTTTCAACGCTGTTCCTTACGATTACAAATGTGATATAGTAAATTCAAACATAAACGGATGGCTCTGCATGAGTCGCCGCGGTGCGGACATTTTTTAAAACAGACTAAAATTTAAATGAAAGATGTTAGCACTTTTCCACAATATTTTAATGCGTACGACGCATTTCCGCTCACAGAGCCATCGTTTGGTACAAGACACCGTATTACATATAGACATCACCTTTATACCTTTGAGAAAGGGATGGGGGAGGGTCGCACATGTTTGAAGAAGGGGTGGGAAACAGGCGCACATAGTGGAGACAGTAAGAATAGATACAACAAAATAGATACGGGAAACCCAAGGTGGAAGGAGGACTCTAGGTGTAACTGTAGAATAACGACACGAAGAAAGAACGACAGAAAACCGGAAAGGCCCGGGGGGGTGGAGCAGAGTAAAAAAGGGGGGTTAACACTAGCATCCCCGTCCAATCCTTACACCCTATTATGCCCGAGTGGGTCACACAACAATGTTTGCATATTTTACTCAAAATACTCAATTCCTTCCCATTTTATTTATTAATATTGTTTATAAATCATTTTAGAGGGTAGTAGAATTTTTGATTAGACGAAAAATATGAAAATTGTAGTTGTTTAACAATTTCCATGGTGTTATGGGAAACTAGCTTCCACGAATTTGTGAATACCTATCACTTTTCCTTTGATGGGTTAGGGAGGTATAATGAATTTCAATGGTATCAGGTTTAAAAAAAAATAAAGTAAAATTTTGACAAAAAATCATTATAAAACACACCGATACATTGAAAATAAAGGAAAAGTAGAAAGGCTTCAAATGGATTTGATAATCTGGGTCAAAATGAGCCATCCGGGCATGGCAGGCATAAGTGATGAGAAAAAATATTAATATTACGCCTAAATTTTGCACAGAGGAGAACCAAAATAAATAATTAAAAGTCATGAAATACGAGTCTAAAATTTTTCTTCCTTTTAAAATAATCAACATTAATATATTCTCTTTTGGGTCAAATTGACCCAGCCGGGCATTCCAGTGTTAAAAGAGTGGCCGCGTGTCGTTGGAAATGCATAAGCAGGAGTAAGTAGCGAAGCAGGAAAAAAATTCCCCCATACGTGGCAACGATAAGCAAGCTTCAGCGGGACTCGAGCTCGAGCCTCCCCCATGTAGTCTCTTTGGATTCACAGTTTGAGTTAACAAAAGAAAGATGAAAAGCGCCATAAACAAAAGACGCGCGTTGGGAAATTTCCATGCACGCTCTAAAGTGACCGAAACCAACGCTACTTTTCAAAACTTTTTTACCCTTACGCCATTATTACTTTTCCAAACAGTATTAAAAAATCTTCTCGAGTTCTCAACCAGGTTAGTTCAGTCGTATAGGCCGACGTTTCGGAAGACGACTTGTCATCCAATAATACACAATAAGTGTACAACTTCACACTGAAATTTAAAATTAATTTGACATTAAAATCGGTTTGCATAAAAAACTCAATCTAAGTAGTTATCGATCAACATCAAATATATTGGTACAGAATTGTATAAAGTTATTTGATGAAAGTATACAAATTCAACGGCTTTGCTGTAATCACCTATCAATCCCTAAGTCAGAGTAACGATGCATTGCTACATGTCCTATAGTAACTTGATCTGCATTTTTACAACTTCAGTTTACTATACTAGTTGTTGCATTCTCAACATTGGAATTCTATTATTTTGAATACAATTTAATATAGGTCTATTTAAGTTTAAGTGATCGCCACAGCAAAACAACCCGAAGAAGGTGACAGATTCATATCTTGGCGTGCATGTCGGACCGTGCTTCTCGCCTTTCTTTCCTTTCGGCTTCATTACAAATACTATTTCAGGCGAGATTTTTTATGCATTATTACTCATCGGTACAAAGCACCACTTATTTTGAGCTACAGCAGCCATAGCTTGAGTAGCAGTTGCGTTTTCTGCAGTTCAAAACCAGCGAATTCCGTAGTAGCGAACGTAGCGAACTCGGCAGGACTTGTGACGTCATTTTCCCACAATTCCGCGTTCCTGCTGTTTTCGAAACCTTTCGAATTCTTCTACTTCTTTTTATTAAGTTCAGCCCAAAATACTATTCAATTTGCGAAAGCGACTATTTACCACGTATATGTTGACGGAAATAATTTTTCAGTACACTTTCAGGAAATTGGTTCAGGAGGCCATTCAGGTACTTAGATATTTTTCTCGGGAAATGCCGCTGTAAGAAGTTCGAGGAGTTTCTTCAGACTCAGATAAATGTAAGATTGAATGCCCTGTGGGATGATTTTGGCACGGAACCTCGAGAAAAATAAGAAAGAAAAGAAATGGCTTGGGGACTGGTCAAACTGCTACAAAACCGGGGAAGACGCTTTCCACCTTCAGCTCGTGAATGATAGATAAGGGCAACAAGACTTTTCCATCGCGTGACGGCAGCAGTTTAACATTCTTGTTCACTCTTATAATGTATCACCTTAGAATGAATGCCAAATGCATCTTAGAGAATACAGTTTAGTCAATTTGAAAGCAAGCGTCGCATGTTTTCAAGCCTCTCCAACGCTAGAAAGTATACTCTGCTAAATGAAATGCAACGTGAATTAAAAAAAGAAATCATGTCTATGCCCAACATAGTTTCGAACTCTTGTGAGCTTAATTAAACCCACAGAAGGGGATGAGTGCATGAGGCAAAATCTCAAAATTCTCTTAATGAGCACTGTTTTAGATATTTAATGTTTAAAAGCGTGTTGTTGTAAAACAAAACTTAAAAATAACTTGATCAAACGGTGGTACACTTTCCACTACTGCATCGGTATGTTCACCAATATCACCAAAAATAAACCATTCAATAATGTAGGCAAAGGGTCTATTTTTAGGGTACCAAAAGATTTTACATTCATTGCTCATATGATGTTACGATATTTATTTGTATACGAGAATATTTTAATAGAAGAGGCAATTAACTTCCTTTAATATACAACTTTACTCTGGCAACAAAAGAAACAAATCTTAACGAAGCACATATTTTATTTTAACGCTTTAACCATTAAACCATTGTTTATCTAATCTTTAGAAAAGTTCTACATATTGCTTCCTCTTTAATTTTTCTTGGTAGTTCATTGTGTAATGTAGGTCCTATGAACATAATGGATCTTTTGAAAAGCTTGAGGCAGACTGTAGACACAAAGACCCAGTAGCCTCTACGACGATCATAAATAGTGTGTATGTTCATACCAAAATCTGTTCATAGCAAAAAACGGAGAACACATTTTGTACTTAAATGTGGAATTCAATTTCTTTGATATTTTTTTACTAATTTGTCAGCTTTCGATTTTTGTATAAATAGGTACCTCAATCATATCATTATGACGTTTTTTTAGTCTGTCAATATGTAGCTCAGAAAGAAATAACTCGTGTCAACACTTACGAGTAGAGAGCAGAGAGAGACTGTTGATGACGGATTAGAAATGAACTACATGCACCTTAAAAAACAATTTCACTCTCCCGGTGAAAAATATAAATAATTTTCCTCAGGCTCACCGCCGGGTTATAAAATTTAACTTATATTCATTTTTATTCCCGGTGGCTAGCACGAGAAATGTCCATCCACACACTGCTTGTAGCTGTTGAACAAAACTGTGGATGCTTCTCAACATATACATTTCACTTGTTCCGGAAAATTCTGCTTAACCAAATATTGACGATATATTGTAAATCGGATGATGTAATACAATCAGTAGAGTAACCAGAAAAGGAAATGAAAAAAAAATTAAATGAAAATGAATGATGTAAGGATAACGACAAACCCGAAATTTGATTTGGATAGGTGCGGGTAGAGCTCACTCCAGACTAATCCACGGGAGTGTGAATATCACACCTTTAGAGTGGGAGTGTTTGGGTATGGGGCATCCAATTTGTGCAGGGAGATTATGTCATGTGTATTCAATTCATTTCACTTTATTACTGTGGACCTTTCAAGCTCTTGAGGCATTATAAACACAATGGCATAATTTATTATGGTTACCCTTTAATTATTATACAATGCGTGCGCAGCATTAGTGAGGAAAAATACAACTCATAAAGCCGATGCGATCTTCTTTTGTTTCCAGAGTATTTTTTCACCTGGAATCACCGCAGCGAGCGAGACGTTGCTTCCAGTGCGAATGCACGACGCGATGGACGTGGCCGTGACTGTGAATTATGCCACGGTCAAAGGCGCACCTTGGCGCTGAGCATGTGATTCCAGGGAGGGAGAATTGAGCCGCTTCGGACGCCAAGCCGAACGAGACTGCACGGAGGTGTCCTCAAAACATCACGCAGAAGCTTTAGTACAATATTTGCTGTAAATCTCACACGCACTCTCTAAGAGATTCAACCCGAAAGTTGGTTCGGATAGGTGCGGGTAGAGCTTACTCCAGACTAAGCCACGAAAGTGTGAATATCACACATTTAGAGTGGGGGGGGGGTTTGGGCATGGGGCACCCAATTTGTGCAGGGAGATTATGACATGCGTTTTCAATTCATTTCACTTTATTATTGTCGACCTTTACAGCTCGTGAGGCATTATAAACATAATAGTATAATTTATTCTGTTTACTCTGCGGCTCTACATCAAGTTATTGCTGTCGTATTGGCCGACATGTCGGAACATGAGACTTGCCCTCCATTCTCAAGGAGTGTTAATGTCTCAATGCACGAAAAAATCTTTTGTTAACATAATTTACATTGAAAATACATAGCAAATCTACAATAAAATTTCAATAGCGAATAATTTAATGCGCAAACTGATACAGTCAAGTATAACGCGCATTTATGTATGTTACGCGCAGGACGCCTTCTTAAAGCTGACTACTGCCATACCATAGAATTGCAGCCATTAAAATTCTCAAGCAACATTATCCAACTACTGATTGAATATTTGAGTGCTTAAAGATATTTCATCTGATGAACCTACATAATCATTTCAACATGAACTCTCGAGTTTTCAGTCATTTATTAAAAATCATATTTTCTGTCGTTTCGGAAATTTATTTACCATTTTAAGGCTTAATATATGGAAAGATGAGAGAGACATTAAATAGAAAAGTGGTCAAGAATCAAAAACATAGAAACTAACAAAAAAGCTAGATAACTACATAAAAGTAATGTCACGTCAATGTTCTCGGTATGCTTTTTTAAATATATTAGTTAAAAACGTTCTAATGGATATTTTTTGCACTGTAAAATTGATTATTAATTCTTTCACACTTTTGCATTTATTGTGTCTCTCATTTTTTCGTATAATAAGTTTTGCAAATGGGAAATAAATTTTCAGGACGACGGCAAATATGTTGTTCTTAAATTACCTATAGCTCAAGAGTTTACATTTAATTATAAAAAAGACGTCAAGAACACAAGAAACATACTAAATAGTAATGTTTATGTATTACGCGCAATCATTCACCTCATGTGAACACCCTTGAAAAAACTCCGAAAATTTTGCTAATCAACATGTTTTTATCACGCTTCACACTTGAGAATTTAGGGTACATGCATTACTTAGTACATTTTAGGTCAAGGTATTGAGAATTTTGGATGTTAAATAGCAAGTTATATAGAAAGTGTTTTGAAATTGCAATTGTATTTTGTATCGAAAATACAACATTCAGGAGAAAATTGTAGTTGTATCCAATGTGTGCAGGAAAATATGGCATACATATTCTACCAATTTCACTTTATTACCGTAGGCTCTTGAGGCATTATAAATATAAAAGCCCAATTTACATTAAAAATAATATATATCAACAAAATTGCAATAAAAGGCTAATAGGAGATTGTAATGCAAAAAAAAACAAAATTAAATAATGAAAATAATTCAAAAATAATTTTGAACATGCAAATAATTCAAACGCTGAAGAAAAAAAGGAGAAAATTTCATGATATTACAAGAAAAAGAAAAATAAGCATTTCATTGCTGTTGCCTAAATTTTTCGAGATAAAATTACAAATTTATTACTGCACAGTAGAATACCAGGTTACAGACCTTCTTTCCCAAAAAGTAAAGCGAAAGTATTTACGGACGAAAGAATTATGCCTTATCTTTTAATGCAGTGACCCGAGTAATTTCTTTTTAAATGGTTTTGTAGATTTCAGCGTTCTAATCTGAGGTGGTGAGATGGTAAGCAACTCCATATTCCAGCCGTTATTACTGTGGAATCGTATCTTGATCTCTCAAGTTTTCACAGGAGAGGTGTCGTTCTTGAAATAGTTTGTTAATCTATTTTTAAGAGCCTCGCTCCTACTCGCTTGGGATCCATTTCACTAGAGAATATCAGATAAGAGCCACTTTCACTCGAATCGACTGCTTTTGAGGTTCAGCAAGTGAAGGTGAAACATTTACTACACAGTCCATACATCAACGTGCCTACGCATTAAGATCCCATAGTACTTTTCACCAGCTGCATGGACATAACTGCTTCAAATGGGGACACAAGAGTAGATGAATGGGTGGGAGTGTAAGATTGATGTATCCCAAATGCATGGAAATTGGAACCCTTGAAACCAGGAACATTTTGTTTGTTTTTTTCTGCAAAGGATATGGGTTAGTTTTTCAATGATGCTTAAAAAATATATATTCACTGATGAAATAAAGTACTGAAAAGTTTCCTCATAGGTTAAAATGGATACACAAGGAAGCCTATTACTAAGGTCCAGAGCTTAAAAATTCAAATGAAGCCGTGAAAATTTTCCCTAGCATTACCTATCTGCTCCTAATTCATGTTCATTATTACAGCCAATCCCAAATTTTCAGTTCAGGACACTTAGATTATTACGCAATCCTCATTATCTGAGTAATCCTTAACTACGAGAGAACAGAAAAATAACTATGACAGCAATTAAAATAAATCAAATAAATCATATTAACTCATTTCCAAAATAATTATCCACATAAAACAAGTGGACATATTTCATGCTTATAATGTAACTGATTAAGGAAAAATATTAGTATTATTGGATTATTGCAAGAAAGGCATTACGGAATCTCATTCTAAGCTCAAATTCTTGTAGAAATGAGATTTTTAATTGATTGTGGCAGCTAACAGTGATATTTTATTATTTCTGTTTACTTAATATTGTGAATCAAAGTCATCATAAAACGCAATGGTAATTTTTTTGCAAATATTTTACTTCTCCCTCCTTATCGTGTTAAAATTTCAATCGCGTATTACTATGTAAAGTCACATATCATCATTATCGAGGCGAGAGGAATGTATGCTCAAAATGAGCGAATAGCATAATAGTCCCTATCATCAAAGGGGTATTGTAATCTAGCATATTTAGTCCATACTAAGTGGTATGCTGTTAATGGGAAAGATTTTTCTTTCTAAATAACCCCTAGGAGATTCTGGCCATTTTAAAACCCTCGTATGCAAATTAGGATGAATACCGTAAATCATGCGATTAGCCTTAAGAATGGTAGAAATCACACTTCTAGCCATTCCAGATTAACTGCTAAATGATGACACTCACTTCCTTATTCTCTTGGCTAATTAGAAACACCATTATATTTTCCTCCTCACTTTCGTCGTCATAAAATCAACGTATAAGGAAGTCTCTGATTTATTTATATTAGACAAGGTATTTCAAGTCGCCACTTCCTTCAATCGAGAACAATTAAGAAGTAGAAACATCATTAGCGTGACTTGATGTAGAAAGTTTTTTCCAGCCTCGTGTTCCAAAGTGGAAAGCCAAATGCTGAACGACATGACTTGAATTCAGAATCAAGTGCCATGAATTATTCCCGATTTGAAAAGTGACAGTGATGAAAATAGCTGAAAGTGAAAAAAATCTATGAAAATGTTCAAGATGCTTTTGCAGCATTCCGGCCTGAGTGGTTCCCATCCTCTTCTCCTGGACTTGAACAGATACTCTGCGTCGTGCCCTCGAAGAGAGCGGTATATAAACACGCTCGATGGAGTCACACTTCATCATTTGCGTCCATCCATCCCTCAGTCGCAGGCTCTAGCGAGAGGATCTATCGACATGAAGCTACAGGTAAGATTAAACTCACTCTTGCTTTCTTGGGGTTTTTAGGATTAGGAAAATAGCCCACCAGTGTAATCACCTAACTCCTTAAATTTGGGAAAATGTGTAAAAAAAACTAATAACTAACATAAACGCTGCTGATTTTTTTTTCAAATGACATCAGCCTTTGCTTATAAGTATGA
Organism: Ischnura elegans; assembly: GCF_921293095.1. Lineage (NCBI taxonomy): Eukaryota > Metazoa > Arthropoda > Insecta > Odonata > Coenagrionidae > Ischnura > Ischnura elegans. The sequence continues at coordinate 135,886,551 of NC_060247.1, read as the reverse complement.
TTAATTTTCACTCAGTTTGCAACAATTAGCCTTGCAATTTGTTGGATAAACAACCCCAGCATTTCTTATTTCATAATCTTATGTTTTTAGTGGAGCCCATGATCCTTTGCTGTGAACTGAACTGTTCGTGTATTTTTCTATATTTATAAAGGAAAAAGTATACTGTTGCCTTCACTGATACCCTGAATTATAACTAGAACTCTCTCTCCCTCACACCTAAAAGCCTTAGAGAAAAACAACGGAGTAATGTAATTTACGCAGGGCAGATTGTCTTATTTTTCTCCCAACTCACCGCGGAGTGACCAAAGAGGCATGGTGGATGTTTTGATCTCTATTCTATCAGGCCTTTCTAAAAAAAATCACTTCTTCTCTGCGGTACCCCGACCACCTCCACTAATTCATCAAAAGTCGAATTCTTCCATTTTAACCGTCGTACATCATAGCTGAGGATGACAAATATATTTCTTAATTTCGCTCCCTCCTCCTCAAATTTCTTCCCGTTAAATGCACTTTGAATTCACACCTTCTCCATAGTCCCTTACGAAGTTTCAGAGTTTTCGCTTTAAAATTTAGTTTAAATGATTTTTTTATTGAATTCGCGACATTCCGGCGGGGAATAAAAACTGGGCGCATGGTTCATTTTGGCTCACGAATTATCTCAAGATTGGTTACACTGTTGAATAGAAATAAACTTTATTTTATCCTAAATTGATTTTTCAATGTCTTCTTTTTGTTTGGTAATGGTTTTAACGAATTTACATCATTGTTAGTATCTCTTGAAAATGGCGATATTTTTTTGTTTCCGATTAGGCAATTTAAAAACGAAGTTTAAGCTACAAAAAAAGGTTACTTTAGAATGAGCACCCATGAATTTCAAAAAAATTAACTTGACGAGGGACGAACATGATGCCAGTGAAAATTATATTCATCACTGTAATAAAAATTCACTTCAAATGTAGTCTCTCAATCACTCACGCGGGTGCAAATATAAAAATAACAAAGGAATTAATTCACATGAAGACCTCGTTTGCCTCAACTTGAATTTAAACCCTAGAATTGGGAGATCCAAGATCAACTCTCAGCGAGTTGAATAGATTTTTTTCGCACCAAAATTCTTCCTGTTATTTTTTTAATATCTTTAATGTCGTAATATTCTAGCATCTCAATCCTTGAAGCATCTTAAGGTTTTATTTTCGTGAACTAGCCACAATCTTTGATGGTATAACGATAAATGTTGAGAGAAAAATCAAGGCACCTGTCTTTTGAAGGAATTGGTTTAATTTCTAAAGAATATCTTGTAACTCCCAGGTTTTACTGGTGGTAGCTACGCTTTCCTCCACATAATCCAGTCACTTGTGATGATGCAAGATATGTGACTCCATGACTTGCTGACTCAGGCTCTGTCGTGTAACCCTGTGAGGTCAAAACACTTTCGTTGGCGAGAACGCGTAAATAATGAAATAGAAACATATCACACCTTTGGCCAAGACTAAGGAGTGGCTGTGAAGTGGTTAACTGCTCGATTGAAGCTATTGACGTCATCTAATCATCCTTAAAAGGATAAAGGCTGTATATTTCGCATCGTGAAGTATCTCCAAAAGTAGACGACGCATCAAAAATGGAAAAATATGAGTGTTTATTTATTTTTTAAATTTGACTACAATTGACAGTAAAATGAAAATGGTGAAGGAGCCAAATGTTTTCAGCTTTTGAGAATTCGTCCGTCCCTTGAGATTCCGGTGGTGCTTATAGAAATGGAAGCATTCCTAAAAAAAGACATAATAACATTTTCCTCTCAATAGCGCATCGTTACTGAAACCCGCAACTTTTAGCAGGATCATGGGAAGAAACCTAAAGGTGGCCCATGAATAAATAGATTTAAATATAAAAGAAAGGAATTTGTTCGTTCGAATATAGGCCAAGGTTTATGATTTTTTCATGCAAACGTCTTCCTCTGGCGCTCATATTTTTGCCTTGTAGTGATTGACTGCGTTTGAATTAATTTTTCTATTCAGTTATTTTCTAAAAAATATCATTTCAACAGATTTTATGCCCATTTTTCGACGATTCCTTACTTAATAATTTCATCTGTGCCATTATCCGGCGGCCTAAATAACCGGAATATAATATCTAAATCTACATACTACCCCGAAAGCCGCCACAATAGGCGTGTGGCGGGGGATGTTAGCTATTGACAAAAAAAGGAAATACACGAAACAAGTTCCGCCGAGCATCCCCTGAAGTAATTTAATATTCGGGGAAAAAAATGAATTCCTATACTTACCCTTTAATTAAAATATTTCTCTTAATTTATCGTTTCTGCTCGATCTGGAAATAATAAAATGGGGTTCGAATATGATTTTCTCCGTATCGCTCTGAGATGCATCTTCTTAACTACTGCAGCGGTCTAAGCCTAGCGCGTAGCCTCCGAGTCTCAAGTGGCTCCCACCCGTTCTTACGCCCTTAATTGTTTTTACGAATCGCGCAGCTTTCCTTTGTATTCTATTACGTTCGTCGATTAAGTCTATCTGCGCCGGAACCCTTATTCTCGCTGCATATTCAAGGTGTGACCAGAGGAGTATGAAATAGTACGAATTATACCTAATAAAAATACCTAGTAACTGCACACGCCTTTATTATAGTTATCTTTATGTTTGTGCCGATTATAATTGGTGGGTTCTCCATGCTCTCCGTGTCGCTATACTGTATTTGATTAAGTATTACAATGTACGTTCCATCCCGTAGGCTCTCGTTCTCGTCCTGGTCGTGTTTCTCGCAGCGGCCGAGAGCATGAAGGAGGAGCCGATGAAGAAGAAGGCGATGGAGCCGCCGCCCAAGAAGATGATGATGATGATGGCGATGAAGAAGGAGCCCTCCGCGACCAAGGATGAGGCCCTGGACCTTGGCGAACTCGAAGGGGGGGAGGGCGGCTTTGGCGGCGGGGGCGACTTCTTCGGCGGCCTGAGTCTCCATGGACACCACAACTTCGGCGGCCTCTTCGGCGGACACCACTTCGGCGGACTCCTTGGCGGACACTTGGGTGGGTTCTACGGGCACCACTTCGGTCTGCACGGCGCGGGTGGCTTTCACAACTTCGGTGGCCTTCACCACCACAAGGTCATCACCATCACCAAGGCGGTCCCTTACCCGGTCCCTCACCACGTGGCCGTCCCGGTCGTCAAGCACGTCGGGGTGCTGGTGCCGAAACCAGTGGCGGTCCCGGTCCCCAAACCGTACCCAGTGCCCGTGCCGAAGCCATACGCCGTGCTGGTGGACAAGCCTTACCCCGTAAACGTCTACAAGCCATACCCCGTCCCCGTGCACGTAGCAGTGAAAGTCCCCGTGCCCCACGCCGTCCCCGTGCCCGTGCACAAGCCGGTCCCCGTAGCCGTCCCCGTCCCCGTCAAAGTGCCCGTGCCTCATCCGGTGGTCGTACCCCAAGCCGTCCCCGTGTACGGCGGCCATCACTACGGCGGGGGTCACCGTGGAGGCGGAGGTCACCAATGAGATAGCGGCGAGTAGAGTGATAGGTCAGTAGCATGTGCAAAAACCTCGGCCTTGATTCCGAGGATTTCAATTACCGCTTCAAATATGCTTCATAACATTCCTAAACCTTACCAGTTTCAACACTCGAATACCAAAGGGCAAGCAAATGCTTCATCCCTTGACAGTGACACCAAAACTTCGAGTACAAAATATATGTTATGGAATATTACGAAGCACTTGATGAATGCGTTTCTCCACTCAAACGTTTTATAGGTACATTTATTCTCTCTATGTTTGGTCAATAAAAGTGTACACTAATTACTCGACAATTTCAATCTCAAGAGTTGAAAATTAACGTATGATACTGGGATATGAAAATCAACCATGTCGTTACTGAACATAAATTATAATGCAATACAAAAAGTAATTTATGTTCAAATGGTAAATTTTTTTTTTTGCTTACCAGTTTCATAAATTAATTACAATTCCTCAGGATGATAGTACGATCGTCAAACGCTGGCGAAGATTCAAAGTGCACTCTCATGGACCAAATTATAAGGGAAATACAAAACTGACTTTGACGAAGAGCATTCATTTGGTAGTGAAGGACCAAAGAAGACGTCGAACTCATCTGGAGAAGAAACTTCACGAATTTCAACCAGGGTTTCCAAGAGGGTGGTTTATTAAGTGGCCACGCAAAGCATTAGACCCAGTCTTTCCAACTTTTGGTGAGGTGAGGTTCTGACCAATAAAGTCCATAGCTTCTCTTAACGTGCGTGCGACTTGGTCACTTTTGAGGATTGGTTTTCAACGCCTTAAAAATGGGAATGAGTTGCATCAAGGACATCTATCCTACCTAAGCATCATCCGATGTGGAATGCAACGCCCCGTGAACATTCAAATGAATTCTCATTTAGTGCTTCAGCTCAAGTTAAGATGGTAGACAAATGTAATACATGTGCGGTGTGTGTAGTAAATCTGCTGACTTTAGTACCTGATTAAGAAGAACTGAGGAATACCTTGTATCATACTTGAAGCCGTTAACTCAATAACAGCCGCTGCTCAGTTACCAAGTGATAGTATTACGAAACACTTATTGGACTCATAACCGCAAGAAATAGTTCGAGGAATCTCTTCTTTTTTCCTAAACTAAGTCTTCTACAGTACAAGGTGTTTTTTCTGTCGTTAACTTTTTTATATACACTGATTATTAAAACTGTTGTTGTATAAGGATTATCCATAAGTCCAATGTTACCAAGAATTATTGTTGATTAAATATGTTGGCGAATTTTCCTAACGTGGAAAAATGTAAAATTTGAATTACATGCGTCAGTTGTTACTATATTTTGTTATATAACACTTTATTACTGAATAAAACCTTTATTCAACAATAATTGACCATGCTATGTTTTGCTTCTGTGCTTTCAACTAATTTAAATCGTCTTTTTTATCTATATTATTAGCAAAAGGAGTCTAATTATACCCTATGTTCGCATGAAACACAATACGGATTTTTCTAATTGAGCCTGACTGACTCGTGGCGACTGTTAGTGAGGCGACTTGCTAGGTTAGTTCTGCTTTCCGGAAAAGTGTCTCCACCCAGGCAGAATTTCTTCCTAGGGAGGTGATATGATGGCAATGCAGACGACATCCGCATAGCGCCAGTCATTCATCGACATCTACGTACTACCCCGCAAGCCTCCTCAATACACCAAAGGCACCAACCGTTGGCAAATAAAACGGAAATCACCCAACGAAGTTCCGCATACCATGCATTACACTAAAATTATAACTATATTCCTGCGGAATTATATGCATATTCCAATTATAGAATAACCTTCGAATTTCGTTGGAGAATTAATTCATGTTTTCGCTAGTAGTAGACCTCGTCATCCCCATGGCGGTGTAGGTTGTTCCCTATACCCTACCTTCCATTCTTAGGGTGCCTTCACAGTTCGGCGTTTCGTTGACGCCGCGGCTCGCGAGCCAATCAAAGCCCGTCTATCAGAATTGATGACGTCACGTCTCCAGCTCGCTGCGTCGTCGCAGAAAAATCTGATCGTGTCGGATTTTCTCTGCGTCAAGGCGGCAGACCGCCGGTGATTTCGAATTGGTGTTTGTTTATTGGAAGCTTAAGTATACAAATACGCAAGATTAGCTCTAATGGGAGTGACGAATGTTATTGATTTCATTATTCAATATTATTTTGAAGTTTTAACCATAGATATTTCGTATATTTCCGAAACATAAGATAAATGTTAACCCTAAATCAGGCTACAATCACTGAGGTGCATATATTAGCGTAACACACACTCTTTAATAGTATCACAAGCTAAATACAGCGTGAGAACTCCTTGCTGATGACTACGGACGTTTAAATTCCAATTTATATTTTATAATTGTGCCCTCATGATCTGCTCAGTTCAAGATATTTGGATGACATTGCTGGGACAATCTGTTAGAACAACAGTTATCGTAAATAAATGTTCCTGATAACTTTTCGCGTTACTCATGTTCACTGAGTGTATGTAACGTGTTATTTTTCGTATATTCCGAGTTGGGAAATAAAACTTTAAGGTCATAATAATGCATCGAAAAGGGCCATCACTACATATATGATTACCGACTTCATGGCCGCCGCATTAAATTCTAATGCTATTTATAGTTAAGAAGAATATTTTAAGAAATAAAATTGCGTAAAAATGCAAAAACAACATATGTATTGTGCGTTTGGTTCGAAATCATAAGATGAAATGCTCCCAGGCCGATTTTTAGTAGCCGACGCTTTTTGACTTTCATTTGTTTTCGCAACGCAGAGCTGTGTAGGTCAAACTTTTACCCCGTTTACACTACGATCGTATCGACGTTGATCCGTCCGCGCGTAACCCCAAAACGTCGTGTAAACGCGCAGAGTTACCATCGTAGGCCTTAGTACCGAACACTGCCGTAACACTGCCGAACTTACGATGGTTAGCGGTAGTGCGCCAAGAAAAAAGAGTTAGGAAATGAAGATCGACGCATATACGATTCTTTCGCGCCGTTGCAATCTTGATACAATAATTGATGTTTCATAAAGATATACGGCTACGATTGAAGACATTATTGAGCAGGTAATGGAAGGACGTAAGGGGAAAATTTTTTCTGATGTTCTATTTATCGGATATCCTTCACTAAACCAGTTTTATGTCTTTCTTTATTTACAGGTTAACCCATAACCATGCATCCTTACACTATACTTCACAGATGGTGGAAAATAACAAACATGCACAAAATATTAACCAATTAAAATCGTTACAGGATTGCACGTTGAAATTCGCCACAAATAAATATAACATTTAAATGAAGACATGGATAAATCAATACACGAGCCGAGTGAAACCGAAATCTAAGCCTTTTCTAGTTAAGTAAAAAGAGCAATATGTACTGTCTTTAATGCGTGAATATTCTTAAACTTTTTGACATATTCTCTCAAAGAATCTAGATTCTTAAAGGCTTCACGGACTGTTATGACTAGTTTTAGTTATACCTCATCATTCTGGGTGGCTTGGAGTAGAAGACATAATTTTCTCTATGGTAATTAAAAATAAGCAGGTGAAGATTTCTATAGTTATGATGGGATCCATTAATATTTACTAATAAAGGAGATAGGAACAATATAAATAGGAATTGATAATTTTCTAGAGGAAAGGGCGTTGTCGGAGGATCGTAATGTCGAGCAAGGGTTTTCAAATTGACAAGAGATTGAAGATATGAAGTGTTGTAATCAGACAGACATTCCTCAATCGTAATTATTTAATTTGAGAAATTTATTTTGGACACGTTCAAGCCAGATTGAGTTGACATTATAATAAGGTGACCAGTTAACAATATATTCTAGCGGAACATAGCAAAGCGATATATCTACTCATAGGCGGATCCAGGGGGGGGGGGGGCACGGGGGCACGTGCCCCCCCCAGACCCTCAAAAATACGAAAGATTTTTAATACGGTCCCATTATCATTGCGTTCGTTTTGTATTACGAGGTATCCTTGTGCCCCACCTAGAACAAAATCCTGGATACGGCCTTGCTTGTGCCCCTCCCAGAAAAAAATCCTGGATCCGCCCCTGTTAATCTACTGTGAATGCTATTATTGCATGAATACTATTAAATTTTGGACAGATTCTCATAATGAATCTTACATTCTTTATATTTCTACCAACAGATCGGTCTAGCTTTCGTTTTAGCACATGAAAACATTAAAATTCTTTTTCGTCTTAATTTCCAGGATTTCAACTTTCTCACGCAGTCACGTCGTCAGTTGTTATATGACACAATTCCACAACGAGGGCAGCACTGAGTTACGATGGTAACTTTAAACGTGTAAACGCGCCGTAGTTCCGATCAACGTCGATACGATCGTAGTGTAAACGGGGTATTTGCTCGCGGGGCGGGAGCTCTCGTGGCGCCGGCGTCGACGCAACGCAGAGCTGTGAAGACACCCTTATCCTCACTCTGAAGGCGTCGCGACGCGTCGTAGGGCTCTCATCACGGCGGCGTCTCCCATCTTTTTTCCTTCCTCATTGTCAGACCCTCCCCTCCTGACACGCACGGGCGTGAAGTCTCCGACTGGGCTCCAGGCCCTCACGAGTGCAACCTTCGCGCGCCCGCTCAGTGTGCTTTTGCCCGCGCTCACGAGAAGCCTGTCTTTCTCATTCTCCTTCACTAACACTGGAAAGGCTACACTGGTCCCCTGTACACTTGTATTGCCATTTTCCCCTGCGTGAGCACTTGCTCACGTTCATCGCCGCTGAAGAGGTGGTGGTATATATAAACGCCGGCAGCTGGACCGATTCCGGGTGAGAAAAAAAGTACCAAGTGCAGTGGGGGGAAAAAAAACAAAAAAATCAAAATATATAAAATTAAAAAATATTGAGAAAAAAAAATAAAAATAATATATTAAAAATATAACAAAAAATATAAAAGATAGTACTAAATGGTACTAAAAAAATGAAAAAAGATACAAAAGAAAAATATCCACTGAAAAGAAAAAAAATAACTATTCCTATCAAATAAGCATTATTTCTATCTATGCCTTTCATCAACTTATTTAATATTGTATTCCAAATAACTTCAACTTGTGCTCAATTGACCTCTCCCTCCCCTTTAATCGGGCCTAGGAACCTTCGCATCAACAAAGTGGATATTTATAATTAAAAAACTGGCGGAAATTTTTAAATGTAGCGGGTTTTGAGAATGCAATTGCCATATTTTTTATTATGTTGGTATACATGCCCATGACTTAGGATAAAATTTTCAGCTGCATTCATTGTTTATTTTTTCTATGGTAGCCGCTAAAGTTAGACGTGTTTTTATGAGATCGGCGATTTTCGTTTGTTAAAAGAAATGGATCGAAGTATGATTTCAAAGCAAAGAAATATCTGCAATTAAAGTGTAACAAAGTGTGTGTAATGTTCTCAAAGGCCTATCGTGAGTATGCGATGAATAAAACAAGAATTTACGAGTGGTATAAGCGTTTACAACATGGCCGAGAAAACTCTATAGAACTCTCTAAGACGAACGCCCCAGCACATCAACAATCAATAATTACGAGGAGAATGTCAACGTGACGATCATGAACGTCTAATTTAATGAGTATCCGATGGGGATTATTTTGAAGTCGGCGATATTAATGCAGACGAATAAATAAGTATTTAAAAAAAAAAAACTGAAATTTCCGTTATTTTCTGAACAACCTTAAAAAAGAAACTACAGGGTGGTATCCAGAAGTAGTAGGACTGTTTTTTTTCCGCACGGGTAGAAAGATTGAGGGGGGTCTGTAATACCGGATGTTGTGGGGGGGAGCCTTGGGAACAGATTTTGATGTGTGGCATTCGCCTGTGTACATTAGTTGAGTGTGGACTACTGTTTTCGTGACCTCCTGCTTTGACGCCTCGTCGTTGGTTGCGATGGAGAAAAATTTAAAGCAGCGGTACGTCATTAAGTTTTGCTACAAACTCGGCAACTGAAACCAAGAAAATGCTTACGTAGGCCTACACGGAGGATAACATGAGCCGTTCCTCGACATTTGAGTGGCACAAGTTGTTTCGGGAGGGCAGGGAGGTCGTCGAGGACGACCAATGCGCCGGGCATCCGTCAATCTCGAAATCGAAAGTGAAATCGATGTTGATTGCATTTTTTGACCGTCGTGGAATTGTCCATAAGGAGTTTTTACCTCCTAGACATACTGTAAATGCAAGATTTCACGTGGAAGTGCTCACATGGCTGCGAAATCGGATCACACGCGTGCGACCAGACCTGGTGGAGAATTGGAAGCTCCACCACGACAATGCACCGTGCCACGTCGCGTGGATTGTGAGGGATCTCCTGGCCAAATTCGGCGTTTCCACGTTGTCTCAACCCCCCTACATCCCTGATGTGGCACCAAAGGACTTCTCCCTGTTCCCCAGGATCAAGAGGCACCTCAAGGGGCATCGTTTTGATGAGGTGGAAGCGGTCCAAGCGGCGACGACGAAGGCGCTGAACAGCATCCCGGAGGACGACTTCCGGAAGGCCTTCACGACCTGGAAGACTCGCTACAAGAAGTGTGTGGATGCCCAATGGGCCTATTTTGAAGAGTATTGAGTCGATGTATCAAAATGTTCAATAAATAAATTTTTAAAAAATCAGTCTTACTACTTTTGGATACCACCCTGTATGTTTGTTGCTTTTTGTCGAATTGTGGTTTTATAGAGGGATGATGAGGGTCTAATGGATAGATCGTTTGAGTGATGCGGGAGTTCTAAGAAAAGAAGGAGGGAATATTTTTTTATAATCTTAGGTAGAGGACAACTTAATCAGCTTCATCATGACACAAGATGGTCTGATGAAAATAATCTTTGCAGGACAGTTGGAAGGATGGAATGGCAGAGGTAGGCCCAGGATATGACAGTACATAGAGTCGAAGTGTCGAAGGATAAGAAACCGAAGAATTGATTTAAATAATAATACAATGCAGTATTTATTAAGAATTCCCTTTACAAAATTAGACTCTCTTCATAATAACCTATTTTTTACTGTAAGGTGGGTGGCATAGGGCAGAAGGGGGATCAAGTAGAGTTGAATATTTTCTCATAGTTTAATGGATGCCGCTTTCATTTGCACTGCCTTTTCCATCGCATCATAATTGTGGGGAAATATGGGACTTCATAATCTATTGAGGTGAAGAATTAAGTTGAGTTAAACTTGATGAGTTTATTGCCCGCATTTCACTCGGGTGGAATGCGGGCATTAAACTCATCAGGACTCCTTTGCTATGATCTCATCATCGTCTTGGTTTACCGACCATCGCAAATTAATGAAACTGAAAAATAATTATGATATGATTTATCAAGTACCACGAGTGAATGCATTTTATTTCTATGTCAAACCTTTTGAATCGACTCATTTGGAGGAAAACGAGATTGAATGTCAAGTTATTCGTCGCTAAAATTAAGTATTTATTACTTGGTCCTACGTTATTCATTTGTTCAAATGGATACACATTACATTCATGATTTATTATTTGGCACATTTAAAACTTAAAGAGCAATAAATGTTTTCATTTTTCATGAAGCTTACTGATCTCTCAATTCATGTGTCATTGAACATTTTCCCAAACGTTTGAAAATGTATGTGTGTTGATGAATATTACATTATTGTAAGTACTAATAAAGTCAATCGATGAACACGAGAAATATATTGTAACTCAAGTAATTCTTCGGTTTTACATCCGTCATCACTTTTTATATGCATCACATTCTAGGCCTACCTCAGCTATTCCGCCTTCTACCTTTAGCAGTTATTTTCATCTGCCATATAATCTCATAATGTGGCTATAAGCTATGCATCTTTTCAGTCATAAATCGTGCAGAAACCTATTTATATTTTCCATTTACGCGCCATATACAGCGACTACGACTAGGGTTCACGTCCAGATAAAAATATTGCCTGGTTATTTTTACATGTTATAGAGGATTCATTACGTAAAATTATTTTTTTATGTATTTACATTTGGTAATTTTATTCGATCGTCTGTTGTCATCCGTTATGGACACCGATATGAACGATGTACCATTCCATCATTAATAAAAGTACCATGAATACAATAAATTTCGTTTTTGTTGCATCGCTTTCGTCTGTACCTATGATTTCTTAGCATGTTGAATCCATGAAAATTCCTAAAATTGGCGAAAGTCCGACAAAAACTGTCCATTCGATAAAACTCGGCTTTTACTGTTTTTAGTTCGAAACTTCCCTCACTAGACGTACTTAAAAATCATCCGATAGGATGTGAGTATTCCCTAAACATCTGAAATAAAGCGCGAAAAATAGCATATTCATAGGAAATTGCCAGTCCTGATATGATTCATTCAAATATAGAAATATAGAATAAAGAAAAGCATGTCTTTTCCTTATGTAGTAATGCGATTCTACGTGGGAACGGAGCCAGAAACGTAGAGATCACGTTTTACTGATAAACATGAGTCAATATGCTAATGTACGAGTCCAAGTTGGTCTCAATAGTTATAAAGAGAGAGAAAAACTACATTGTTCAAGAAGGTCACTCTGTTAACAGTGTTTTAGGGGCTTATTAAGGGGGCGCCCTAGCGTTTGAATTTCCCAATTTAACGGCTCACGAAGGCCTCTAGCCGCAGCGCCGGGATATGGAGACGGAAGCGGAAGCGCCTCGAGGGAGAGAAAGGGGGGGGGGGAAGGCAACTCCCCTCCCAACTTCACCCGCGACGACTCCGAGGAGAAATTTGATACTCAGGATAAACTTGATACGGGTCGTTGGAACAGGGTTCGCAGTCGGAGTTGACATGTGACACCTAAGTGGCGGCGAGCCAATTAAAAATATTAGAAGCCAACTTCTGGTTCCTCTCTCATGTGCTGAAAAAATAGGCCTGTGAATGCGAAGGTCCTTTTGAGTTAACACCTTTTCCGAAACTGTTGGCGATGATATCTTCATTACGTAAACAGGCATGTCGTCAACATAACACCGCCGACCTCGGTGTCAGCCGGGTAATGTCCTCGCCTGCCAAACAAGAAATCGCGGGTTCGAGTCCCGCCTGGGTAGGTCTCCCTAATCCAGGGCTTGGTTGTTCGTGAAAATAATTGTTAAACTTTTTGAATACTCAATACAAAATGGCTCAATTTGAGCTGTATTTGGTGGTTTTGGAATAAAACAAAATTAAAAAATAAAATTTCAGCATTGAATTGTGGTTTAGGATGTTATTTTAACGGAATGTAGAGTCATTTTACGTAATGAAGACATCATCGCTCGCAGCTTTCGAAACGGAAGGGAAAAACGGGTGGCAAACGAAAAGTGGAGAGGTTTCTCATTTGATATATACTTACGTGAAATATATTCAACTAACATAATTAATTATTAATAAAATTTAACAATATATGTCAGCTAGCTTGCTTGAAAATCACACTTGGATGCAAAAAGCAATGGTTACTTAAGTTAGAGCTAGAAATATTTTTTTATTAACACCGATGAAAAGAAGCAATAGAACAGAACATGATGAAAAAAACTCCGTGGGAGTGCCGAAACCTGCATTTCAAGACAAAAGTAGTACTTAAATAATAGTTGAACTTTGTTTCATCATTTTTTCTGATATAGCACTCATCATAAATCACCTCGCAAACGTTTTATATTTTGAAAATGCAATGGAAAACATGAAATTATGTATGAACCATTATAAATTCGCAAAAGTATTTAAATCATAAGAAAACATCAAGAATAAGTTCACCAGCTCCACAACTAGTTTTCATTTAAATTCAAGGGAAAAGATGACCCCGTGATCATCACTGAATCTTGGCATTGATGCTATGATGCGCGAGGCTGTGTGGTTCAGAAGCCCTTGAAGGTCCACTTTAAATTTTTTTCTTCCACTGATGTCCCCTCTGGGTATGAAGATTTTTTTTCGTCTAGCCCTTTCATAACTAGGATAAAGCTGATACCCACGGAACTTGGCAGTCTTACGAATAATTTTGGATAGAAATTTTGCTAAATTGCCATCAAAAATCAGCGAAATAGCTTCTTCTGGCGTCAGTTCCTTTTGAGTTGTAGGTATTTTCCTCCATTTCTGTAATATCCGTTTCCCTCGGGTGGAGGTGGTCGTGGTCATTTCCGTGATTATCTTCGCTGCCGCATCATTCCCTTGCGAGCGCAGTGTCATAGATGTGGCTAGCGATAGCTCAGCTGCTGTTGCTTTCTCAAACCAGTCACCTTTCTGCTCTTATTGTTAGACCTATCACTAGACCTCTTAAAGTCTTTCTATGGCCTTTCTTTGCTACTTTACCCAGAAAAACCAGGAATTAGATAGCAATAGTGACATAAAATCTCCTATGAGGAAAGTAATACCAATACGAATACGTTAAACAATGATAGGTTACAAACTGTGCAAGAAGTCTAAAGGAGATTATTATGCATGTCAGGTGGGTATAACCTTCTCTAACCAACATCGACGTTTAATTTCAAACCTGTCGCTGGTTCTCTTGCCTTGTTCTCGTCCCATTTCTGGAAATACGTATTGAAAAAGTTCATGACATTCTGCATTACTTCCTTCGTCTTCACTTCCTGCTCCCAGTTAAACTTATTGAGAAGATATTGAACGGCAAATTTACGTTTTGAGGACAACGAATATCAACTTCCATTAACAATAACGTCATGAATTTCTTTTCGTGTTACTTTCATTCGCTCAATTTTTCTTATCCGAAATATCAACAGTCTAAATATCAAAGATGAAAATCGAAATTAGAATATAATACCCTGCATAATACAACACACGAAATCAGTGAGATATTCATCTTGGAAAACATAGGAACCTTTTTATCATTGCGAGATATCCTCCAGTAGTGGTAGTTCGTCCTTAATGCTGAAATCTCACGCTCTAGGGAAAATAGACCTTGGTTCCTCGCTTCCGTAGCACAAGCACTGATATCCTTTGACACTTACTAGTAAAAGTTGACTAATTTGCTCGGTAAAATCGTGAAAGGAATGTTTTTCAATCAATGGGGAAGAAGCATTTGTGGAAAACTCCGTGCGAGCCACCTCGTAGAAATCACCTGTATCGAAGATAAGCGATCCTCAAAATGGTAAAAACCCTTCATATAACTAGGCAATACAATCTAAATCAACATAGTGAAACGGTGTAAACGTCGAAACTAGTTGACAGTTAAAATAAAAGTTTGTGGAATAGTACTGGGTTTTGTTTCACCATGAACATTTTATCGTCCCACCAAGTAACGCCCAAAACAGTTGATTATATAAGTAAATATGACATTAAAATTTGACAAAGAGTTTGGATACAATTAAAACATTTAAATAATGGCATTACAATTGAGCACAAGGGGGAGGGAGGGGGCAGAAGGAGCACGTGCCCCGGGCGGCAGATTTCAGGGGGTGATTGCAAAATTTGAAAAGTTTTTAGGAAGAAAAAAAAACATTAAATTTTTGTGATTGAATTATTCAACAATAATTGTAAATTTATGTAAATTATTTAACTATAATATTAATAAAACTTCTTAATAGGAAACTTACAGTGTGTAATTCCAAGTAACGTATCTAAAAACAATAACTTAGGGGTGTTTTATATTTAACTGATCGGTTAGGGGAAGTGAGGGAGGTTCAGGGGAAGGGGACTGATCTTTGCCCTCTCCTGAAAAAAACTCCCAGTTCCAGCCCTGGCGGTTCCCTTTACTCATTTTGAACTGCTCTGAAAGATCAGAGGAAAAATGGACAAAGAACGTGACGGGTGGAGTGCGGCAGAGGCGAGAAGGAAAGAAAGGTCTTGTTGCGGAAGCAACGGGATGGACCGCTCGCCCCTCAACTGCCCTGGGCGTCGCCATTCTCATCTCGGGAGGGAGCTCTCGGATCGCATTCTGACCACTCATCGCGCCAAATGAAAGCCAAAAAGAAAAAAAGACAAAAGTCGCAGCAGCACGCGTGAAAGGGAAAAAATGATATCGCTTTCACTCGGCGTGGGAAAAATTGCAGCTCGTAACGCAAAGGTATGATTCGACCGCACTGACCGACATGCAGTTATTTCTGGCGGACGAAAATGCAATTATTTCTACTGCTTACGTGAGTTTTTAATATGAGGTACGGTATGTAGAGGAGGTGAGCGAGAGCTGGCGTCATTTGCGCCATGAGAACGGGTTGATGGGAGGGTGGAGAGAAACCCGGCGCCCCAATAACAAGATCATAAAACATAAGTGGACACTGGACCGTTACAAAAATTCAACTTCAATCCAAAAAATTCAAAAGGCCAGCTAAAATTGAAACAATGACTAGTGTCCATAGTTCCACACCACACAATTATTAAGATAGGTTTCTGGATATTATCAGAAAGGAGTATCCTGGTTTCTCGGTAGTATTTAAGGCGTCATTATTATTCAAGAGGAAACAAATAAGCAAAGGGCCAGGAATAAAATCCGTAAACTTTATTAACTTACGAAAAAAAGCTGAACTATTCGTCAAAAACTGCGTGCGGAAGTACAGAAGGCGTTCCTCAGATTCTAAAAGAATTAGGCTCACTAGTCACAGGGACTGCGCGCTACTATAGGGCAATTGAAAATAGACATTTTTCAGAGCAACATGGAGGACATCATATTAGAACCCCACTTCATTTCCAGGTCCGACGGCAACTAAGAGAGATATTTTGCGGAACAGATAAGTAAGGGAATTCGTTTTTCCCAAAACAATGAAAGAACTTCGTCAGAGAATTTAATTTTTATTTGGTAATGGCTTATATCCTAACACGCCTATTGAGGCACTTGCGAGATGGTATGTAGATATAGATATTTAGAAAAGGAATTATTCAAAGTGAAAGTGCCGTTACTTAAGGTTCCAAGGAAGCCCTTAACTAAAATAGAAAAACATAATATGTGGGAAAATTCTGGTTTTGGCTACCGTAGGAGTATCAGGTCCTCTCAAACCTCAGAATGCATGCTAACTCGAGCTACTGGACTGTCGTAATATGAGATATGAAAGGGAAAGGTGGGTAAAAAGTTGACGAACGGCACATGAAATTTTCCGCTCACAAAAACAAAGGAAAAAGTCAGGTTGTTATTTCGGCTTTTTAACTCCCCCGAAATCGTATGAGATCCATTTTTTCACTCGAAAGCCATTCTCAGCGATCATTTTCAACTCTTTTCATTTTGAAACTCCCTCTAATACTCGAATCGATTTCCTTCCGGTGAATGTTTGAAGAGCCCACCAACGAAAATTAACGCTTTCCATTATTCTTGAGTTTGTGATTACAGACGGAAATTAGAAAATGATTGACAGATCTTGGCCTCTTCAAATTTTCATGACAAAACCATTAACCACTATATAATACACTATTCAATATTTTAATACACACTTAAGCGTATCCTACTTGTATTGCTAAGCATGTTCAAAGCAGTATAATCCTTCTGCCGTTATTAGATTCAGGTAGTTTAGACAAACAAATAGAATTGAGAAAAAAATTATGTTAATGCCTTTCTTACCTCTGGCTTCCAGATATATAAACCGCTGGGAAATATATATTGATCACATACCCTGGATAGCACAGATTGTGTGGTCGCTCTTTGTGAACACTTGAATTTGATTTTGGCCGGGAGTGCTATAATACTTTACCTTACAATTCGATAAACTTAAATAAAGAGTTTTCATTTGTTTCATGATGGGACTCAGAATTTTCGGGGTTCCGGGTGCCCCATCGCAGTACCCATAGGGTACCCATGTCTCTACCAGTAAATAATTACATTTCGAGAGTCGTGGAAAGCTCGTGAGTTGAAGACAGTGAGAAATTATGAATTTTCTTCCTAAGAAATAATCTACGATTCAAACATTGATATTGGGTGGCAAGAAAACTCGTTGCTTGTTCAAACCAGCCAACATTTTCAACGACAAAAACATATCGCTTTCAATGGAAATAGTGTTGCGGATTCAAAAAGTGATTTCCTACGTGGCATATGAGCTATTTTTTTCCATATCGTAGATTGTTATCACATAATATGGACATCTGTTATACTTGAAGACTAATATAGGCCGCAAATAATGCTTAGCATACCGAAATAAGATACATTTAATTGTATTCGTAATTTGTGCGTAGTATATTATAAAATAAAAAAATATATTTTTGTACAGAATAGCAGATGTTGTAATACGTTTACAAAAGTCCTATTATAGGCTACCTTGGGGGATTTTCTATGAAAATTATGGTCTCCCGGGTTTTGTTCCGCGTTGGTTGAATGCAATATTTTTACCGTCGCCGATGACCGCAATTTCGACTTGTGTCGATGGTGATAGAGTTAGACAAGAAAAGATACGCGTATTTTCCGTTTATTGATCCGTCGCCTACTACTTGATCTATCCAAGACGATTGATTGCGGGCTTAAACCTTGCGCATATAAGTTGATGACGTCACTGGCTCGCGCCGAGCGGGTCACCGCATCTCAGCTGATTTTCGGAATAGTGCCATGGCCTCGTGATGTTAGTAGTTATTTAGTCTCCTGAGAATGATTCCTTCCCTCAACAGACGTATGAGACCCCTTAAACAAGTACATGAACCAGAATTTTAATGACGTCACCTACTCATGAAAAGTGGGCGGCAACATTCGCCTTTTCTTACGTTAAACCCACCAGAGAACGAGATCAACTTTTTTCGAAAGAGATGTCGTAGATTAGGACAGTTAGAAGACACACTATGATATCGTATTCTCAACTCAAAAACTCTACAGCAAGTTTTTGCAACTGGAACGTCGTTATCATTGCGTACAGAGATATTTAAATAACTAACGGATGTCTGGGGATGAAATTTTTAATTTAATTTAATTTTTAAATGAAAGTTGTACTTATCTTATCTTTTCTTTCTATGTACCGATTTCTGTGAACGATTCGCCATATAACGAGAGACTACTAACAAACAACCACTTAGTCAATGATTAAGATGACTAGGTATGCAAATGTGAAGTTTGATGCAAAGCTTTGTTGCAGATGACTCTCGCGAAGATGATGTTAATGGCGGCGGGGCGGTGAAGATGGAGGAAGGAAAAAGTTTGGCCAAATTCTGAGGATGGAACGTTCGACCAAAAGAAAGGTCTACTTACAGCGAGAAATTTAAGCATAGAAGTTAGTTAAAAATTTATAAATACTTATATTTGGAATATGTGAGTACTTTCTTTACGACAATGAAAGCAGCGGAAAAATCAAGGATGGATCCATTCGAAATGTGGTGCCAGCAAAGAATGATGAAGATCAAATTAAATTCACCAACTCATTTATGGTTTTCCATTATAAGTTTTCTTGGCGATTACACTATTACTTATACTTCTTTTTTACATAGTGCGATCCGGGTTTCGATGTA
Source organism: Ischnura elegans (assembly GCF_921293095.1). Lineage (NCBI taxonomy): Eukaryota > Metazoa > Arthropoda > Insecta > Odonata > Coenagrionidae > Ischnura > Ischnura elegans. Next base: position 135,867,684 of record NC_060247.1, on the reverse strand, counting down.
TTTCCATCATCTTCAATAAACATCATCTTTGCGAGAGTAATCTGCAACAAAGCTTTGCATCACACTTCACATTTCCATACCTAGTCATCTCAATCGTTGACTAAGTGGTAGTTTGTTAGGAGTCTCTCGTTATATGGCAGTTATCATAAATTTGCGCCTGAAGATGATGATAATTCATTGAATCCCGGGCCGCGCTATGTAAAAAAGAAGTGGTATAAATCATAGTGTAATATCCAAGAAAACTGAAGTTCAAATAGATCGCAGAGCAAGTAATGAGGAGGTCCAATGAAGGGTAGGAGGAAAGAGTAACCTCGTCAAAGCCTTGATGAGAAGGCGGAACAGCCTAATCGGCCAAATTGAGGCATGATGACCAGATGAAGACAATCTTAGAGGGTAAAGTAGATGGCAAGAGCGGGAAAGGAAGACCTATTGTAGGCAAAGAAGGATGAGAAAGAGAAGAAGCACGAAGGTGTGAAGAGATTAGCTGATAGAATTGAGTGAAAAGCTGCCTCAAATTAACCTTACGACTTCAGACCAGTAATGACGTTGGTTACGAGAAGTCTGCAATTAGTAAATCTTCTTATTTTTAATTGAGTACTTACTGATGAATTTATGTAAAGTTTTTAAATCTATTTCCATGTGAATTTATATGAGTGAACGCATGACTACTTATCAAATGTTGGCAGTCAAAATACATATCCCCCTCCTTGTCTACCCAAAGTTACTCGGTTACATACGGTTGATAGCCAAAATACAGGTCCTTGGCTACCCAAAGTTATTCATGTTGGAGAGGTGAGAGCACGTTAAATTTACAAAAACTGATCGTGACAATTTTGATCGTGAAAAGTGAATGGCAAGGACGGAAAAGGAAGATCTCGATGAAATGATATGGAACAAGTAAAGAAGGATGTGAAAGAGGCGTGGAAAATTTAGCTGATAGTCAAATAGAGCGGAGAGCCGTGCCAAACTAATCTAATGATATTTGACCAGTGACGACGATAGCGATGATGGTGATGCGATCAGTCGTGAGTTCACCGTTACGACAGTCGATTATTATTACGCGTTTCGTTTTTTTTTTCTTCCTCCTCGAATCGCACCACTCTCGCGGCCGAAGAAAGCAGTCCGCCCCGCTGACCACCTTTCACCCTGCGTTCGCAGACCTTTCTTAAATAATAACAAGGCGTGTGCGTGGAGGAGGGGGAGCGGAGGCCCCCCGGGGGCTCGTCTCGCTGCCCGGAAAGCGGTCTCTCTTGCGGGGGGTGGGAAAAAAATTGATCGCTTTTCGGGGGAGAGCGCGTCACGTCCGGAGAGTGGGGGGTGAAACTTCCTCCCTCGTATTCTCTCTTTTTCGACTGTTGCCGTCCGCGTATAAAAGGCGTCCCGTGATCTCAAGCAAACACACTTAACCCAGCGGACCTCACCGGGATTGTATCTTCGAAGAGAACACAGCGCCATGAAGCTCCAGGTGAGTGCGCCTCCCTCTAGGGAATCAACCGATCTCCTCAGCCAACGATCGAATCCCCAGCATCAGGGCAAGGCCGGAATTCTGTGGAATATTTCAGGGAGCCAATAATTTTAACGTGAGGAACATGATCATCACCACTGGTTAACAAACCTAACAGTGGTTTGACGCAGCTCTTCACTCAATTCTCCCATCAGCCAATCTGCTCTCACCTACGTAATTCTTCACTTTCTCATTCTTCTTCGCCTGTCCCATATGCTTTGCTCGAGGTCTCCTTTTTCCGTTCTTGCCATCCACTTGTCCCTCGACGATTGTCTTCATTAGGTCATCATTTCTCAAGATATGGCCTATAAGGCTGTTCCGTCGTTTAATCAAGGTTTTCATGAAGCTTCTCTCCTACTATTCTTAGGGCCTCTTCGTTACTTACGAGGTCGATCCATTTGATCCGTATCATTCATCTATAGCTCCGTATTTCGAAGGCCTCTACCCTTGAGGAATATGATAGAGGGAAAAATAGAGAAAAGCCGTTGAAGGAAGATCTAGAGATCAGGGCTTGGGATGGATAAAAGGGACAAAAGAAAGAGGAACGTCTAAGAAGCGACGGAATTAACGCGGGAAAGGGATGGTTGTACAACACCAATCTTAGGATCACAGCACTAAAATAACAATAGTTTTGCGATTGAAGTAACCAGATATGTATTTAAATGTCTCTCAGTCTCCGATTTTTCCGTAAAAGATTGAATATTGTACCAAAGGGTCATTGTTTGTCACCGATAGCTATTCAGTATCCGAAAAAGTGTAAAATTTCATAAGATGTATTAGATAAAAATAAGTTTTTGACGAGCAGTGTAACTTGGTGGAAAATTTATATGTCCCAATGGATTTGTTTCCACCAAATTAACTCACTGAATTTCCCATCAATTAACTAAAAGTTCAAATTCTAACAGTTTAGAGGATTTATATCATACGTTTATCACATAAATTTGGCTCAGAATCATTTGGAATTCATCCAAGATAGCAAAATTTTATAAAGAAAATTCATCAGCACGCTCCTCAAGAATAGCTAATTAAATTTAACTCCCTCAATTGATTTCTTTGTTAATATAGCATTCGTTATGTTTCCTCAATTTTTTTAATGGAGGATATTTCTTGGAACTTTGGAACAATATCTCTACCAATGGAATTCAATGGTACAATTTAACTTTAAAAAGGACTCCAATTTCATATTTTGGTAAATACTTGCAATTTTACACGATAAGAAAATTTATCACGACCTAGGTTTCAAATTTAGTACCATGGAAATCTAGGTCGTAATAAATTTTATAATCGCGGATAATTGCTAGTATTTATTTCAATATTGGAAAATTCCACTCCATTACGCCTGAAACTTCGAATTTTATTGAAATTAAATATATTTTAGCCATTCATTTCAACGATGAACTTCTTGAGGACCAGAAAAATGCTATTTTCAAATATTCAAAGCTGATTCCAAATAATAGAGCAGATTTCAAATAACATTCGTGAATGTTTTCCAATCCACAATTTTTTTAGGAAGATGCTGACATTCTCTCGCCCAAAAATGTAATGATTAAGAGTTTCGTGTTTTAGCAGTGATGAAAAATGATTAAATTATTCTTCTTTCAAAAAGGGATGCATCGTTCTGCTCCTTTCTTGAAAAAAAATGGTGAGAGGTGTTTAAATAATGAAAAGTTAAATCATCAATTAAACCAGTAAGAGAGATATTTCGGATCGTTGAAGTGCATCTCACAAATATTTTAAGAAGGGCTTCCATTTACAATTTTCAGAAACGCTACACACAGTGAAAGGATTTGTATTTGAGTGATTTCAAACTGGTTTCGCCGAATCCTAAAAAAATGCCTTCTAAATTGCCATTTAATGACTTCCGCCATCCACAGTCGTTCTAAAAAGTAATTGTTCTTGTCGTGAACACTATCTTTGAGTCATTAAACAAAGGAGGCTAGTTTTTTATGGGAGATTTTGCAATTCCTAATCTACGATAATCTCGTGATTACATTTTGTAGATACGTAATAACTCTCCTCCGCTAAGGTTTTTCATTTTTGAGCAACATCTTGCCCCTTATTTCACACTGAGAGACTGAAACTGGAATCACGATTTGTTTCTATAATCCAAATGAAGTTCATCATTTAAGCTATGCACATGCATGCTTTTAACTGGCGGTGTATCTATTACATGGGCGGAGAGTTTATCGATATTTTTGGCCCATTTCCTACACTCTTAAACCGACACGCGGCGTTTAGTGATGTGGCGATTGAGAATAGGAAATTTCTACAATTGTAAACAAAAACTATTACCATTTAGGGAATTGTAGATGAGAGAAAAAATTGTCTTGAGGTTCAACTATTGACCACCGATGGTGCGGGAGTAACAGCTCATTTAAAGGTCTCATTTCCACGGCAACGGATCATATCCATCATATCAATGTTGCTGTCATGAATATTCAATGATTCTTTAAACAGTTCGCTTGAAGTTCCAAATGCTCTCCGAATGAGGTCATTTTAATTTGGTAATAGAGAATGACCACTCATATGTGAACTTGATTTCATGTAGAGTTCCGATGACACTATATTAACTATCCATTCGGATATTCGTGAGTGCATTATTGATTCCAATTTCATATCTCTCCTTCCTGGATTTTTCAGATTGCATTGTTGATCCTGGGCGTCGCCTTCGCCTCCGCGGCTGAGGAGGCCAAGAAGGACGCCAAAGGCGAAAAGCAGCAAGAGAAGAGAGGACTCTTAGGCCTAGGCTATGGAGGTCTTGGCGCTGGAGGCTTCGGAGGAGGATATGGCCTGGGATCCTACGGCGGAGGACACCTTGGTGGCCTAGGATACGGCGGTGGTCTAGGATACGGCGGTGGACTGGGATACGGAGGTGGCCTATCGTACGGCGGTGGTCTAGGATACGGAGGTGGCCTAGGATACGGCGGTGGTCTGGGATACGGTGGTCTCGGTGGTCATGGCATCCAGGAGAGCAAAGTGGTGACCATCACCAAGCAGGTGCCCTACCCCGTCCCTCAGCCATACCCCGTGACCGTGGTCAAACACGTCGGCGTCCCAGTGCCCAAGCCGGTGGCCGTCCCCGTCGACAGGCCGTACCCAGTCCCCGTCCCCAAGCCCTACCCCGTGCCAGTGGAGAAGCCGGTCCCCTACCCCGTGGAGAGGCCCGTGCCATACCCCGTCCACGTCCCAGTGAAGGTCTCGGTGCCGCACCCGGTCCCCGTGCACGTCCCCAAGCCGATCGCCGTCCCCGTGCACGTCCCAGTCAAGGTCCCCGTCCCCCACCCCGTCCCCGTGCATAAGCCCGTGCCCGTCTACGTGCAGAGTCACGGCCACCAGGGCGGAGGTTACGGAGGCGGTTATGGAGGCGGTTATGGAGGCGGTTATGGAGGCGGTTACTCTGGCATTAGCGGAGGTAGCTCTTACGGAGGAGGCTCTTACGGAGGAGGCTCTTACGGAGGAGGTTCATTCGGAGGGTCATACGGAGGAGGGTCCCTCGGTGGATCATACGGAGGTAGCATTGGAGGAGGCCTCGGTGGAGGCTCATACGGAGGATCATATGGAGGATCTTACGGAGGACACTAACGCATCTGTTTTGACCGCACGCCTTTCAGCTGATCATCGAATTATATATCGCCACTTCATGCCATGCATTCACCATTCTGTAAATATAAAACCTAATAAATGTTATAAATTATAATTCTCTCTCTTTATTTTCATTTCCTTCCGATTGTGTATTTAGAAGTTTTTAATTGTAAATAGGCAGCGTACTGTATGAAATTAGATGGATGAAACCTATGATGATTCAATATTCCTTCATTGAATATTATGACAAAATCATAATATCGTCATCAAATACATAAACCCTCAATTCTGGGAAGCCATAGGCTCGCCTACAGCTCGTCTATCTCAATCAAATGCAGGACGCATTTAAATAAGTGACCAATTTCTCAGCCCATCCAGTATGTCATTCATGCAGTCAACTTAATCAGTTCTAGAATGCATAGAACCGATTTTTTTCCTTAATATTGAACAGTAGTTAAGTAAAAATTGTACTATAACTAAGCAAATTGTGTGTCAAGAGATGAACACGGTTTTTAGTTATTTTAAACTATAATCGCAGCTTTTTTAATGGAGTTAAATGGTTTTGTGGTGCTGTTTTACGCCACCACACTTGAGTCGAATTATGTTGGGTCCAAGTTTAGCGAAGCTACTTCAGAGTTATCCTTATGCAAATGAGGTCTTTCAGTTAACTAGATTTAAATCTTATTCAGAGGTAAGTATATTGAAAAAAACATCAAGCGAAAGAGCTCGATGAGAAATCAGATTTCCATATTATAAATCAGTATAAGAATAGTTTCTGTAAAAAATTAACCGCACTCCAAAAAAGAAACACGATTAAATAATGGAATACTGATTGACATACTAGCATAAAACCTCGCATAACATTGTGGATTACGCAATACACGGCATTCGTAAATTTTGATAGTTCAATTCAACTTGTTGAGTATTTGATGTGCCCGTCCGACTCTCATAAAAAGTATATTATGAAAAATTTCCTGGCCAATGATACAACTAGTATCCACGGCAAAAAATAACCACTAATTAAAGGGAACGAATACACAAATACTAACGGTGAAGAATCCATAACAGTGAAAGTGTGGATTTTTCCAATGGAAACAATTTTACTTTCACCGTGAGAAACAGTTCAGAATAGAAGTGAGGAAGGAGTTCATCGGATGCTGCATATGGAGCATGTTACTCTATTGGGAGCTAGGCTTGGAGGTTGATAGGTGCAGAGAATTAGTACAATTATTAATAAATCTCAACCATCAGCGGGGCCATATGCATTAAACCAATCTCTAAATGATATAGCTGTATCACAAAACAAATGCTCTAATTTAAAATTACACTTTGAAGCCTGATAATCACTCGTTGGATGTTTAGTCTTTCTTTTATCAGCAGGCCCATAGAATGTGCAATGGTATGCCTTCATTGGTAATGGAATGAAAATCCATTCCACGGCTTCTTTTTCAGGACGATGAATTCTAGCGATGGCCATTAATTGATAATTTATCTTTCAACTCAAACTTAATTTTCGCAACTCCATTGGTTAATACCTATTTTTACTCACAGAATTCTCAGCATCAGAATTTTTCAACCACTAATAGAGGCTCAACCGTAACACTGACCTGCAAAAAAGAAAGAAATTCAAATTATCATTGCGAAACTGATGAATGACAAATGTGGTGTGAATAAAAAATCAGGGCACTATCGCTGTCATTCAATAGCATAGTTGAAGATAAAAAATATTAAGTCTATTTTCGCTCTATCTTTACGTTATGATCAATATTTTCAAAATTGAGACTAATATTTGCAACTGGTCAAATGGCTTTGATTTACTTGCTTAAAGCTACTAAACAGGCACCATAATATGAGGACAGACAGACATAATTCATTCGATAAAGCGTTCAATTACAAACTATCAAATTATAATGCCACAAATAGTTATCTTAACTGCCTTTCGCCTTAGGGTACATAGGCGTGCGCATTTTTCGAAGCTCGCAGCGTTGAGGCTTTGAGGAAAAGAGTTTAAATTGGTAAGTAAGTTTTGACTCCGGGGATCGTTTTGTCGGAGTGTATTGAGTGCTGGCTTTCCACCTTCTGGGCATAGGTTCAAATCCCAGCGGTGGTGGAGATATTTCACAGACAGATATTGAGTGGTATGCGAGGGGCATTGCATGACCAGCACTCCGTCCGTCGTATGGGACGTTAAACCGTAGTCCCGTTGGCGCCTTTCATCATGAGCTGGCTCATTCCTGCGCCGAGTTTCTCTCCACCCATCCCTCCCTACCCTTCCTCATGGCACAGATGATCTCAGCTTTTGATCGCTATATTCACGTACCATGTCATAACTTCCCGGGGTTTAATGCTTTAAAATGAGGAAACATGGATTCTTAGAAATTAGGATGGAGGACGAGAAAAGACTGGGCACGTTTGAGATGTGGGTCTGTAGAAGAATTGAGAAAGTAAATTGGCCGGGAAAGAAAGAGGAACGACGAAATGTTGGACATAATGGGTGAGGAGAGGAAGCTTCCAGATGAGATACGGAGGAGACAGGAGGTATGGATAGAGCGCGTAGTGAGAGGGAAGGGGATGCTGAAAAAAGTATTAAAGGGTATAAAAATGGGTAAACGAGGGAGAGGAAGGAAAATAATAGGAATTTTAAATAGAATGAAAGCAAGTAAGCGTTATTGCGAAGCTAAGAGGGAAGTCAATGGGGAAAACTGACGGATTTCTTCTTAACTACTTCACGCTTAAAAAAATCCAATCCAATCCAAATCCAAAAAAAGTCCAAACTCAATGCTAAGAAACTTAAATAATCCTTCATCGGTTGGATAATAATAACCAAACTTAGTTTTTCAAAAATAGGTAACCCTCTAATTGTGGCGGAATTTGCGCTCGCGAGTAACATATCGATGGCTAAGTTCTAACAACACATATCACAAAATTTGACCGGTCTGAGTTAATACTTCTAATACTGTCAATAAAATTCGAGCAAAAAACAACGCTCTGTTTGCAAATGTATGCTTATTTTTAATTTGTATGCATTTTTGGTTCTTAATTTCAATTAAAATTATATAAAATTAAATAAATAAATCGTTTTTTTTGCTCACAAAAGTTGCTATTCTTGAGATAAGTGTTGTTAGAACTTTGCCATCGATATGCAGACTCTCCCACGGGTCGTGTGTCATTTTTGACCCCTAATTTTATTAACTTTACATCGAGCAATATTAATGAAAATTGGCATACTTAAGGGGAAAGGTCCTAAGTTTTGTTGAGTGTAAGCAAAATTTTATAATAGGGTATTTTCCTTCATCAAACAAAATGAAAGGCAGTGATTGCGATTCCTTACCCACCATTAGTGTATTCCTGAAATACAAATTATTTGGTTTTAGAAATCCCAGTTTAGACGAATGGCAATGGTCAATTTTGACTGCATTTAAAAAAGGCCAGGTTGGCGCCCATACGATTCCACTCAACGAGACGTCACAGGGACCTAGTTTCTATACGAGTAGATAGGAGTTTTACATCGTCTGTTATTACCAATGCATGCATGAAGCACAGACCTCAGGGAAAATTCTCTTAATAAGCACCTATTTGAACTGTCCATGGTCGGAAAGTTTCCTTAGTTTGATAGGGGAATAATAATCCTTATTTAAGCTAAGCGCTACCTGCTAGCAGGGTACTCTGCTACCTGCTAGCAGCCTGCATCTCAGCGGCGCACACATCCTCGCCCCAAGGTCACCTCATTTTGCGACAGCGGAACCAGAATGAGGTCACACGGCATTTTACCAGCATTCATACTTAGCCGTCGCGTTTTCGCGCGCTTGAAAATTTTCACTTTTCATTTAATCGCGAAAATTAGATATCGTCCTTCGAAAATCTAAGAGCGTGAAATGCGTACTCCAGGAGTAATTATCTTTCGAATTAGGCGATAAAAAAAGTAATAGTAAACCACCTTATTTAGACCATAAAAGCATTACTGTCAATTCACCCTTCCCATCATCCACTCCCTCCCTATTGATCTGCATAGTCCATGCTCCACGGAAAGGGTTACATTGTTTGGCCGCGGCGTGTCCTTAGCGATAGAGAATGGGCGGATGTCCACCATTCCCTCGCTGGATATGTATCCTGAGGAATGGTGAGTCCCTCGCAATCCACCGCCACGGCCACAATGGAAGGAACTGTGCGCGGGAAAGCAAAACTGTTCGCTCTCTTCCCTCGCGAAAAATCGGAAGTTTTCGCGGGAGCAGGGAGTGGGAGGGGGCGTGTGCTTTGGGGTTGACGACCCACCGTGGGACTCGACTCAGTGTCTGCGGGATAGGGAGGATAGAACGGCCGTAGAATGGCGTTTCGACATCTGCTCCCGTCGTCTTGTGCAGTGCACCTTCCAATTCGATGGTAAAAAGAGCAAACGGGGGTTCAGCATGCCTCGAATCAAAAATAATTGCATCGGTAGTGGCGGTGGGATAGAATCCTCGCCTGCCAAACAAGAGGTCGCGGGTTCGAGTCCCGCCTTAGCAAAGTTACCCCTATTCAGTGGATAGTTGTTTGTGTACGTAAAATTGTTAACATGTTAATAACCCCGACGTAAAAGCTGCGTGTTTCGTCAAAAACTGCTACGGGCGTACAGACAGTGTTATCCAGATGTTAAGCGAATTAGGCTGGGAGCCGGTGGAGACTTGGAGGCTGCGCGCTAGGCTTAGATTGCTTGAACAATTGAGAATGGATATCTTTAAGAGCGACGCAGAGAACATAATATTAGAGCCACACTATATTTCCAGGTCCGATAGAAGCGATAAATTAAGAGAGATATTTTGCCGAACGGATAGATATGGGAATTCGTTTTTCCCCCTAACCATAAAGGACTTTAATAAACGCTAGTCCCAACTTCGTTAGAGCACTTCATTTTTTTAGCTGTAAACGGCTGGTGCCTAACACCCCGTGCCACACGCCTTTTAGGCGGCTTGCGGGGTATTAGGTAGATGTAGATGATGAAAAGGCCGTATAGAGCTATTTTCGGTGTATGGAAACAAAAATTAGTTTATCCTCATATACGAGGTATCACGCAAGCCACCACCAGGGTGTGTGACACGGAGTAGCATGCAACACTCATCATAGCCTTAATCAGAAACACGTTCGCTTGCCGGACTCAGGCCAGAAACACAGTACAGCGGCATGCGGTCAGACCAGAAATTAGCACAGTGCTAAGAATACGAGCATGCTACCATGAAAATAAAAATACTAGTAAGTGATAGAAAAGCGAAAGTTAAGTAATTAAGTTATTCAGGCATGAGCTACAACTTTCCAAAAAAAATCATGTGGATAATTAGTATTAATCGATGTAATAAGTTATTGACTACACATGCAGAGCCTATTTTACCAAGTATAATCCAAGCTATCCTAAAACTAAACTATCGCAGGTATTAAAACGATATCTTAAATTTTATCGGCTCTGCAGTATATTTCTCTATTTTTATCCATGAGATCGCTTCTACCATAATTATTATAATCTCTCAAAATATCTTGAACATCAGGCAAAAAGTATTCCACTTGCATTTCCCGCAAAATGTTTAGTTAAAAAATTTCCTTTCGCACTACCTCCCTTCATGCGGCCTGTACGACTGTTATTTGTTGAGATTTGGTCACGCGATGCAATAATCCGTGCGAGATAACATCTAAATACTTGAACAATTTTGGTGGACCGGAACGGAACATGCCATAATGCGTGAACCGAATTGGAAAATGTTCGATTTTCTATTATCTAATCGCACGAGCTCGGAGATTAAACGGTGAATTTTTTTCGTTCATTCTCATTCCCTGTCGATAGCCAATCGGAGAGTGGGTAGTAATATTTTGTCCGGAAGGGCAAACAAACCAAAGATGTTGTAAATATACTGGAGGAGGCACCACTGACTTTGAGCGTTGAGCACAGTGTGGCAGGAATGGGGGTGCTTGGGTAGGAAAGGTTACTTTGACCAAAACATTGATAATCCCATAAGAGTCATTGCTAACTATTTGGTGAAATATTCGATCATGATCGTTGTTAAGTTAAAATAAACTATCGCAAACGAACACAGTAAACCTTTTTTCTATCGAAATGGGAAGGCTTCGTGAAAAAATGCCTCGAATATCTTTTTCCAAGGAAAAATTATTGCTAATCACCACCGTTCCGCTGTGCAACTAGCTTACCTTACCTTAATTGAAAAGATTACAGCCAATGTAAATCTTACGATAACGGACCGGTCGCAATTATAGTACGAAAGTATGTTCACGACAATTTATTATCACCACGATATGACTATATGGGCAGTTTGATATAGGTACACAGTATTATGACGAACGATCGGAAAACTCCGACGACAATCAAGAAGTAACTGTGTATTTTCATTTTATAAAATCAGAGGCGATATAAGGAATAGAATAATCGATTATATAATACGTACACTGTTTGAGACTAAGTCCGAAAATGGTCAAACCAAGATGGCGGAATTCTGACCACGCTTAAAACTCCAATGCAGCGCCTCCTGTGTATTTACAACCTCCTTGAATCAAGCAGACTAGAGAAAGGCTTAATAAAGACATTGTAAAAAAACAACCCGTTCATCGTGGCTGGGCCGATCGTCGCAGTCTGGTAAGCCGTCAGTGATGCGTGCACCAACCAGTCAATGGCACACGCGGCCAGCCACACGAATCAATCTATAGCCACGCCTATTACGGCATTGACATTGACGAATCAGTGGCCTCGTCCATCCACTTTGATTTTAAAACAAAAAACGAGAACGAAATTGCACCTCGGCACGTGAGCTCAACAGAGAGTATCAGTCTAGCATTCACAAAAAAAGCGATGATTCTTTTTCAAGCAGCCATCGGAATGCAAGTAAATATCTCTTAGATGAATGGGATGCTTATTTTGTCACTATGTGTGATAAATAAATTTTATATTAAAAAAATACGGTGAAAGGAATTCACGGTTCACGGCGAGACAAAATGGAAGAAATTCAGAAAGCCAGGGAAACAATGATTGCTTCTCATGCTGAAGTTTGCACAAACATACTTTAGAAATTGTATATCTTTTAACGAAATTATTTCTCAAACTACGTTCACAGGCAATCCTAGAGGCAATCTTATTTGACCGTTGCGAGGTTTTATGCTGATTTTCTGGAAAAATAAAACTTGAGGATAATTTTTATAATAAACGCTGTCCAGTAGGTAACGTTCGTTTATATTCATCAATAATTTTTCGAAGCTATCTTTTAAGTATTGATGAATATTTAAAATTTTAAATAATATTTATTTAATGAAAAAATTATTGAAAATGATCAAAATGTCTTCTCATTTAATTTCTTTGTTTCTATAAGCTTTGAGCGTTGCATACTTGACGCATTTTACAATTGATATCTAATGATATATTTAAGGTTATTTGTTTTTATGTTTTTAAGTATTAACGACTAGATTGTTGCAGTGGCGCCGACTTCAAAGGGCCTGAGGTCCCCTAAAAAATTCGTTATGGCTGTGAGGAAAAAATGTGTCAGGCTTGTCGATTTTCTCCGGAGTGTCCAGATATCGAGATTCGAGTTATCAGGGTTCTATTGTTGATCATATGAATCTTCTAAAATGCTTTAAAAAAACTTAAAACTCACTACTCATAAAATTTCCCAGGGCAAGATACCCGGTTTGGGCCCCTTAAATATTTTTTTGTAGGGCTCCCTGGTTTGTTGTGAGGCAAATTGTCTTTTATGATTCAATATTATTTACAGTAAAGGGGATTTAAATATCGAAACTTATCAGTTTATAGTTTTTATTTGTAGATTCTAGGAATAAAATTGTGAGAAAACCAATGTCTATGCTTCAATTAGTGAGAATTTGGTCAATTATAAAAATACATATTTATGAAGTAGAAAGCCATTCTTAAATAAATTTTTGCTCATGAAATAAAATACAATATGAGATAGATGGGGAGTAAGGTACATAATTATTTACGATTTTAAAATTTCATGCTTTTTGTGATTGAACACTAATAAAATAATGTAGCGGCGCCTGTTTGTGATGTGGGCGTCGCTGGGTGACGGGCAGTTTGTTTATATCGATTCTTTGCATTGAAGTTAATCAGTTCTGATAAGATATCGTTGGTTGAAGTGTTTTAAATAAAGTGCAGCTGAATTCAAAAGTCGCGACATCTAATTTCGATCGGAAACCGTAACAATAACATGCTAATAATGTGCATGACAACTTCTCGGGTTAGCCACAGGGTAAGAAAAATTGTCCCATTTAACGGACGTAGTGCTGCAACTCAAGTACTATCCACTTAGCACTCAAACACTCCTCCGGTTCGTACTATCTCCGAAAAATCTCTGGCACCGTTTCGGTTTGAACCCAGGCTCACGGGGTGGGAAGCCAACATTACCCACCACACAAACTCCACCCCCAATTTCTTCGTAATTGATTGAACTTCTACACTTTATTAAGGACGTGTAATCCTGTTATTTTCATCCGCTAGTTCTGAAAGAGTGATAAATTTCGCGACGTTCGAATGTACCTAATGACTCTGCTTGTTTTAGTTTCCCTCTGATTTAGTTTCCCTCGCGTCCAAGGCGAGCCGTCAATCACCCAACCGAGCGAGGTTTGCGAGTGGCGCGTCCAAGGAGACAGAATTGAGGAGGCCTCATTATAATCCACAGAAGATCAAGACTGCATATTGAAGATTGAGCGTTGCATACTAGATGCATACAATAACACAGGCCAACAAAAAATTTTGTTTGAAAACGTTTTTATTTTAATAGCTGATCTTAAAAGATGTTTATGTGCCGAATCCAAAACTGGCCTTAGGTTTTTTGTATCACCCATAGTTTCCAAGCAATATGTATTTAATATTTAGTCATATACCCATATACGGTATACAGGGAAATCAATGGAACACTGTGTTACATCATAAAATTGTTTGTATTTACTGTTCACTACATCTTGATAAAATTGTTTGTATTTACTACAGCGTGATAATACAGGGTTCACTTGTCAACTGGAATTGGTCTACATTTTCTTTCCCTTTTTTCCTTGAAGCTTCTTGTGTAGCTTTTTCTGCGATGTTTGCTGAACTTCTCGGTGAAGTACCAACAGTCAATTATCCCCCCATTATAATATACATATATATAGATTGTTATTGATATATAATATATCAATAACCCCATTATCTTCGTTCATTAGACCTACCTTTTCAATTTAATTATATCTATAAAAAAGGTGTTAAATTCTAAAAATATTGCTTGATTTGATAAATTTAACTGTAAAATGTGAATAAATGGTGGTTGATACAACTATAAAACCATCATATTTAGATTCAACAACTTAAAAAACTTAAGAATAAGGTATTTTCAGTAAAAACGTTTTTTTCATTGCTGGCCTGTGTAATTGATATATTTTAGGTTAATTTGTTTTTATGTTTTTAAATATAAATTACTACATTTTTGTGAGACAAATTGTCTTTTATGATTCTCTATATTATCAGTGAAGGGAGTTAAAGTATTCAAGATTTTCAATTCAAGGTTTGAGCAAATTGGTCGCATTTTAATCGGTTTTCGAAATTGTCCGCATGGCCGGCGATGAATGGAGAACGATCCACTTTGTACAGTTTCCGTAATACGGGATGTGCAGAATAGTGAGTGAGGAAAAAGCATCGCATGCATTTGGGAAGGACATCATGAAACCAAGGTTTGTGGGAAAAAAATCTTTACCAGTTCAAGATAAAGTGCCAATCACAGGGACAAATTTAAAGCAGTTCTTCCACGTGAACAGGACCATAACCGGACTGGAACGACCCAATAGCAAAAATATTTGAGGCCTTACCGAAAAAGTAAGGTATATTTAAAAATCGGTTAAAGAAGCAGGGATGCCAACTTACAAAAAATATTGGGGGACCCAAGCGGGGGATCTTGCACCGGGAAATTTTATACGGTATTTAATTTTAAAAGTTATTTAATATTAAAAAAAATTCTCTCTCGAAATTTTTCCCTCATCTGAGTTAGTAACCCGAGTTACACTCGAACCTATTTTTTTTCTTTAACTATTTCATGTCAAAATTTAAAAAAGTATTTTCTAAGCATTCACTTTTACTTGAGGAATCACTATCAAGATATAGTATCCATAACAACTTCATATTCTTAACAGAGGACAAAACTGGGATGACTCTTGCTTGGGATTCCAACCGAGTCTGGCTCTCCATTTTCATTCACCCACGACAGTTATAAAGCCCGTCATCTGAGCATTCGGCATCAATCAGCCCTGAGAAAGATGGAAAGGAAATCCATGGAAACGTCGGAGGAAATAGAGAGCCTAACTTCGTCGAAAGACCGAGGAAGATTCACCCTATTTTCTCACCGGGAAAACATCAAGTTCTCAGTGGACAGAATTCATTTCCAAAACTTTATTCCGCGTGAGGAATGCAATATATAAAGGAATCCGCTCTCCACTCAACCCTATTCCTAAAAAATACCCATTCATTTAAAATTCAGGATAGATTTTTTAAGTTTTGTGATGTCATCGCAACTATGGCAAGGGGAAAATATAACCTATGATGGACGTACGTAAATACACAAAATCACCCAATTGGTCCGAGTTCAAATCCCGACGGAGCCGGGAAATTTTCAAAGAGTGACCGATCCTGCTCGAGTGCTTTGTGGAGGGAACTTCAAGTACAGCACATCGTCCGTCGGATGGGACGTTTAGCCGTTATCCCCTTAGAGCCTTTCTTTAATAGCAGGCTAATGCCGACGCCGAGTTTCTCTTCATCCTGATCTCCTTACCCTTCCCTATAGCAAAAATGACTTTATCTGTTGTTCGCCTCAACCAATTACCATGCTAAAATAACAAAATTAGGGTGTTTATGACATAAATTCAAAAGAAATAGGTGAGATGTTCAGTGGTACGAGTTGATTAGCGGGACTATCCGACGAGATGTTATTCTCACTTTCATTTTTACCGATATCGAACGATAAAATTTTTTGTGGAGATAATTAATAAACATTCTAATTGAACTCCCCTTTTTACAAACCGACTTCTTAAGACAAAAAATTTCATAGGTTTTCCTTTTCATTCACTAAAACATACACAATTTTTTATATCCCTCGAACATTTAAATCCTGGTTATTAACCATATTTTAATGCCCAGACAGGTTAGTTACACCAAGGACCACATCCTCATTAAAGCCAAATGTCATATCCATGATTTCAGGTTGCGATTCGGATGAATGATATAATATAGCCTAAATAGACATTGGGGTCGTGTAAGTAAACGCTTGAGCTGATAATGTGTGCTCTTATTTCGCGATGGAATAACACCAGGTGGCCTTGCTAAATTGATTGAAATTCAAAAGCAAAACACGAGAATTTGATGTACGCCCTGACATAAAGTCGACGCCCTTTATCCGAGGTCAAGCAGGCGGAAGCAACATATTAAGTAAGCTCCTCCTAAGAACGAATCACCCGGGTATCATAACATGCCCATGCACAACATGCTAGACTTGGGCGCCGCGGCGCGCCGGCAGTGAATTTTCTTTGGCACGTATTTTTATCGGCGTGCCGACGTCCACGCCGATGGTCCCAACGGTGCGAATAGGGTAGTTTCCTTCATTAAAGAAAACGAATGGCATTGATTGCGATTCGTTACCCATCATTAGTGTGTTCACAATATAGAAATTATTAGGTTTTAGAAATCCCAGTTTAGACGAATGGCAATGGTCAATTTAAACTTCATTTGAAAAAGGCCAGATTGGCGCCTATGCGATTCCACTCCACGTGACGTCACAGGGACCTAGTTTCTATACGAGTAGATTGGAGTTTACCATCATCTTATATTACCACTGCATGCATGAGGCACAGAGCTCAGGGAAACATCTCATATTAATCACACTTTAAAAATACCTCATTTCGGAAAGTTTCCTTCGTTTTATAGGGTATTAATAATCCTTACTAAGCCAAGCGATACATGCTAGCAGCCTGAATTGCTGCGGCGCAAATATCCTCGCCCCAAGGTCACCTCACTTTGCGACAGCGGGAACCAGAATGACGTCACTCGGGCTTTGCCCAGCATTCATACTTAGTCGTCGCGTTTTCGCGCGCCTAAAAATTTTCACGTTTCATTTAATTGCTAAAAATAGATATCGTCAGTTAAAAATCTAAGAGCGTGAAATGCGCACTCCACGAGTTATAATCTTTCGATTTTGGCAATAAAAAAATAATAGGAAACCACCTTATTAGTCACAAATAAATAAAAATTGTAATTAACAGTAGCGGGCGTAACTTGGTGGAAATCCATAATCGTAGTAATAGGAGGAAAATTACTTTGCTATTTCCACATGGTAATTTATTGGGACCCATGAGTCGTAGGAAAGTTATAATCCTTCTATTCCTACAGTAAAAAAATGAGTTGCAACTATAAAGAAGTGTCAATATATGATTGAAATTATAGCAAAAAAAAAAAACACTTTCAAAAGGAAGAACGGATCACATGCGTAAACAGCGTATAGGAACGCGTAAGTGGAAAAGATTAAGGAAGGCATTGAAAGGGTTAAAAATTTGATGGATCGCACATTACAAAAGGGGAAGGGGGAATCTGTGTGTGAGTGAACCTGTGTGAGACTGTTAGCCAACTGCTTGTGTTTGTGCATCTACAAACAATAAGGCATCCTTGGCAGGCTCTCTCTAGCCCTGCGAAGAAAACCGGGATGCCTCAGTTTGGGTCATCACAGCCCTCACAAAAGATCTTATTTTGTTTTTATGCATGCAACTGTCGACAGTGGCGTAGCCAGGGGGATCCGGAACCCCCCCTCCCCGAAATATAGAAACACAATATTTACCGTCATGAAAGAAAACAAAATAATGAAAAATCATAAATTTACAAAATATTTCACTAACAAAGAAGTTTTTTCGATTATGAAAAGTGTTAAAATTAGTTAAAACCCTCTACTTAGTACCCTGTTGTTAAAAAAGTTTCCCGCTGGTTTTGGACCCCCCCCCCACCCCACGAAATTCCTGGTTACGCCACTGCCTGTCGACAGATAATCCTGCAGACGATCAATTACTTATATGGTATGTAACTAAGCCTGAATCACACAATCATTTTTTCCGTCTCTCAGAGTGACAGCTGCAGCGAAATTATTACCGAAAAAGTGATCGCTCCACTTAATATTTTCTGAATCTCACGGCAATTACCACCCTCCCTTTTTCCCATCGCTTATTCCGTCACTTTCCGTATTCACAAATGTCATTCCATGAAAAGCCAAGCGTGGCGCTTCAATCGATTTATCAGCCGTTCGTTCCGAATGGCTCTGAGACGGTACTAGAGATGGTTCAGCGACGGAAAATGGGTCGTGAAGAGTGATGGAAATAAGGGATATGATTTGCATCCTTTGAGCCATTGCAGAAAATGTTTGCGTGAAACGGTCATTTTTCCGACATCATTGGAGCGATCGCTGCCCTATCACTCGGATGAGACGGAAAAAATGATCGGCTCTAACAACACGATCGGAATTTCAAGATTTAATCCCTTCGGGAGGGGGGGGGGTATTTGGAGGAGACGACCGACAGCTGAGGTCATTTGCGCCATGAGGGAAGGTTGTGGAAGGAAGGGTGGAGAGACCCCGGCGTCGGCGTTAGCCTGCTCTTAACGAAAGGCGCCAAGGGGACCACGGCTTAACGTCCCATCCGACGGAAGGAGTGTTGCGCTTGAAATGTCCTCCACACAACATTCAAGGAGGGATCGGGCTGTTTCTGAAAATTCTCTGCCACTGCCGGGATTTGAACCCGAGCCCGCCGGGTGGGAAGCAAACACTCTAGCCACCACACCAACCCGATCCCCTAATCCCTTCGGTCAAAGACAGTTATCCAACGTAAACGTATTTTACCAGCTCAAAGGCTTCATCAGGGTGGTTTCCTATTATTTTTTTATTGCCTAAATCGAAAGATTATTAATCCTAAGTACGCATTTCACGCTCTTTGATTTTCAAATGACGATATCTATTTTTCGCGATTAAACGGAAAGTGAAAAATTTCAAGCGCGCGAAAACGCGACGGCTAAGTAGGAATGCTGGGAAAAGTCCGTGTGACATATTTCTGGTTCCAGCTGTCGGCGTATGAGGTGACCTTGGGACGAGGCATGAGCGCTGATACGACGCAGGAGCTAGCAGGTAGCGCTTGGCTTAAATAAGGATTATTATTCCCCTATCAAACGAAGGAAACTTTCCGAACTTCGGTAATTTTAATTGGTGATTATTAAAAGATGTTTCCCTGAGCTCTGTGCCTCATGCATGCATTGGTAATCTCAGACGATGTAAAACTCCTATCCACTCGTACAGAAACTAGGTCCCTGTGACGTCACGTGGAGTGGCATCGTATGGGCGCCAATCTGGCCTTTTTCAAATGATAAAATTGGCCATTGCCATTCGTCTAAACTGGGATATCTAAAACCAAATAATTTTTATATTATGAATACGCTAATGGTAGGTAACGAATCGCAATCAATGCCTTTCGTTTTCTTTGTTGAAGGAAACTACCCAATTATCAAGAACTTAGCTAACGTTTAAAACATAAACACCAGTCGCCCATACGGAATTAATGTGCGCGATTGCTGCCGATCACCTCTCCCCGCCGGCGACGCCGCTTCTTATGACCCATGCATTTCAATCATATCGATAGCTCCAAAAAACGGGAGATGTGAAAAATCTGCTAATTCTGAAATGATTCGCAGAGCAACAATGAATGAGATGTGGTGACATCGTACGACGATTCTACTTGAATTCATTCTTTGAGATGAAATAAAACTGATTTTACTTAAATCTAAGCATTATTGTCCTAATTAACCTTCATCTCAGTCTATTTATTTACTTTACTGACACTCGTCAGATACAAGGAAGACAAAATTTTAGAGTATGTGTTGTATTCTGTCCGATATCGCTAGCTCGACGGCTATGGTGATGGTCGCAGGCTCGGATCCCGTCAATTGCGTGTTGTAAGTTCTATCATGGCTGTGCACTATCAATGCCATCAAAATTTATGCATGCTTTACCTTAAAATGAAGCTATTTTTTGTTCTCTATGCGTAACTATTTAACGCCAATCACTATGGCTTCCATATCGAGATTTTATAAAATTGATTAAGTAAATAATGACAGCTCAAAAAATGTTAAAATGGAGAGATATCGTAAAACATTTCAAATCAGATTCTGGCGATCAAAATCAACAAGACAACAATCATTCATGTTGCTAATTTTGGTCAAATACCGGTTCTATTAATTGTGGTCAGCTTTTTTCAATCTGGGACCATTGTGCGGCGCTGTCATCGCCCGCCATTGAGTTCGCGAATCGCAAAGTGACTGCTACGCTCGCTATAGAGACACGGAGCAGCAGGAACATCCGAAAAGGTTTAAAGAATGACGGTCATCTTAACGTTAATGTAATGAAAACTATCAAAATTTTCCTAAAATCTTTTCCGCCACTAAAAATAAATTGTAAAGTCACTTACGGGACTACGAACCTTCTCTAAATCCCGAACACTGATACCCTAAATGTGCTCTTATATATCCCAAACCCCGAAATAAACCCAAAACCTTACTTGCCATGGCTCTATAGATTGTGAAAAAAATGAATGCATAATTATTTAGTTTTGTGGAACAAATTGTACGCGAAATACCTAGGAAAACCCTCCTTCAGCCATCAAAGTTCGGCCGTGATTGACGTCCTCGACATTAACAGTTTACACAAATTCAGAGTAATGTTTATCTACATGCGTTATTATTGTACTAATTGCTTTACAGTCACCACTTTCAGAAGAGTACCATTTGGCTGGGTGCTGTCGTAAAACAACATCGATAGCGAGAACTACTTGTGCCTCATTCACATTACGATTGTTCCAGCGATTGTCGAAACCACAGATATATACAATAGATTGGCAGTGCCTATGTTTTCCTCACGGTGGCGCTGAAGCCGGCCGGCAGAAGAATTTTGCGCAACTAGCCATCTTGCTTTCACCGACCGTTGCTCATGTGCCATTAACATACGTGTATTTGAGAGGCTACTTTTCCTGCTTTTGGAGCTTTTTAAAAGAAGAATGGTGAACCACTGCGTTATGTGGGGGTGCACATTTAAGTATACTACGAGGGGAAATTTTCCTGGGGGCGAAAATGTGTCTCTACACGCGTAAATAATAGATATAAGGAAAGCATGGTTTGCGTTCAGTAATGTCTCCGCTTCCATCTCACAGAGCATGAAAATATTTTCCAAAGCCTTTTTTTTGTACGTATCGCCACGAAATTTATATCACGTGAAGTGCAGGTTATGCTCTACCTTTTTAAATTTATTGTTGGCAAAATTCACATAGTTGTAGAAATAGCATCATGAAACTGATACACGTTATTTTTGCTGAAATGCAAATTGCTCTCCAAAACAAATTCTAAAGGTGTGTGACGGAAGCGGATATTTACCGGAGTTTCTGAAAGCGATATCATTTCAAATGCAGTAGCTTCATATCTCTAGGATCGGTAATTAACCCCTCAAGCGCGGCGGGCATTTATTTAAATACCATCCCAGCGGCCGGATGAGATTAAGAAGACTTCACCTTATTGGCATACTATCATTCAATAATTTATATCGTTCATAATATACGATCATTATCATTAAAATTTTTTGTAAACTTGCATAATGTAGTGCGCTACTATATAATAATTTTTCAAGCGTTTGAATAAATATAGGCGTTGAGTTTTTCGACCGAAGTCGTCAATGTGCTGGTTTAAAACGGAATTTCATCGAATCATTTTAAAAATTTCTGAAGGCCTAAAGTCGTTATGAATATTTTATTGGAGAGGGAAAGCATTTCTTCAAAAGATAGAGCAATTTGTTTTAGTCTAAAATACAATATCTGGCGGAGAAAAAAAATTATATACAGTAGGTCAGGAAGCGTACTGGGTACGCATGACGGCGTTGAGGGGTTAATAAAATGTGCATTCTCTGTCTCGGTGTCTGTGTTTTGATGACGGAATCATCATGATGTTTTCAGTGGTGTTTTCTGTGTTTACCAAGAAAAGACTTTCTCCAGTTTCCATTATGTCATATACTTGCTGTTGCATTATTACATTGTATCGGAATTTTATTTCCGTTGTAGTATTATTATTTATTTAGATATGTAGAGCGTGTATTATGCACCTTTAACTCTATCTGGAAACTTAACGAATTTCTTTCAAAAGCATAAGTTTTGACTTTGTTAATATCTATTGAGTGAAATTCCGAGAAACCGATCGCTTAAATAATGGTTTGCATGTGCTCGCGGTGAAATGACGCGGTCACATTCATTATAATTCAACCTTTCCATCTAGCACTTATCAGGTATTTGATCATTTTGTGGCTTCTATATAGAACATGGTGTCTGTTATAATCACTTATCCCGGTAAGATAGAAATTCTAATTAAAAACGTTCCCCCTCATGATGTAAGATTTATATTATAGTCTGCTTCCCCTTCGAATATTATAACAACATGAAACTGATTATTGATGATCATGGATCAAATCGTTGAGTTTTTTAAGCCAATAACTTCTTTTCAAGTTCGCTATTGGGTGATCGTGAGGGGAAATCCAAAACACTGCCTATATAAAATAATGTAAATTATATTTCTGATGCTTAAGGATAGGAATTCAATCGCATTGACTCTTTACGACCTCAGAAAAGCATTTTACAGCACCAAGCAGCATGCCTTGCTCAGAAAGTTAGATCATAATGGGTTTAAATAGGTTGAATCAAATTTAATTACGTAATATTTTTGGCCCGATTACTTATGGCAGTGAAAGGTTAGGTAGCATTGCTTCTACGTTTTTCGTCTAATTGACAACTCTAACTGAGCAACAACTCTTTGACAACAAAAATACAGTAAGTGGAAGCATCAAACCTTTGGAATTTTCGAATTATTTTGTTTGAATAGTGTGACAATGTCGCTGGTAAATCTAATGGTGAACAATACCATGTATTCACGATTGTAGGCTACCTTCCTACACTAGCAGACGACGTAGCTAACCATTTTCCCCATCTGCTACGCCCCTTCTACATTTGGGACACAATATTTTTTTTTCGAGATAACTCATGCATATGGATTCCAATTCCATAATATTGAGCAGGAACCGAATTGGTATTAATCTTAGCTCAGCTTATATTACCAATTTCATAACTTCGTCACGGTTATGTTCCGCTCAAAGATTGGTTAATTTACCACGTAAGTGTCAAGATCGGTCCCTTTCTTTTTAATTGGATACATCTTAAACGAAAATGACAACGTTTTCTATAGTTCATAGCCTTAATCAATGCGCCATTATCTTTCACAATGTAATTTTCCTCCAGTTCCCTACTTACGCAAAGGCATAGGTCGGTGAAAGCAACATGGCCGCCAGCAGAAAGGCATGGCTTCACCCCCCCCACTCCCATTGCCAATCTATTGTATATATCTGTGGTCGAAACTATCGTGCATTCACACGACGATTGTTAAAACCTGTGCTGCCCTCTAGTGCTGACATCTAAAGTGAGCGGGAAATTGACGATTAGCAAAGCTGTTGAGGTATGCAGGAACAAGATATTACTATGTTCAACGTGTATTTACCGAATAATTTTTCTTCCGCCCATGTTCTTCCTTCCTAGGACAAATCCATGAAAAAATAGAGTTTTACGAACTTTTCGTCTTTCTCTTGTTGCTTCCGTTTCCGGTCTCCCAGCGCCTAACCATCGTAAAGTGGCAACGTTCGGAACTATGTTCTATTGCCAGGACATGTATTCACACGGCTAGTTCGGCCAACTATCGTTGGGACGATCGCTCGGAAAATCGTAATGTGAACGAGGCATTGGACTTGGACTCCCATGGCGGTGATCGAGGCGGTGACCGCCAGCGACGCTGCAGGAAGACGCACTGCTGACGTGCACGCCACCTGTGCGAGTCTTAAGTACTGCGGCCGACAGATGAGCGGCGATAGAGAGCGCGAGCGACGGAGATAACGGCGGCGACTTCATTGCCGTTATGCTCAGCAGGTCGCCTCTCTAGTGGCCCAATTATATCCGCCGAAAGGAAGAGTGAAGGGATGCGGTTTGTAGTGGTAGGAGGGGAAATGTAGGGGAAGTGACTCTCTCACGCTCCTTGGTCACGACGACGTGACGACACGGAAGAATTCGTTCGAGAGGAGAGGCATTCACGGTCCCGTAACCCGGGGCAACACTGATTTGCAACCCACGCTAAGAGAGTGACGTCTTCTCCAAAGGATTACCGCACTTGATTCACGGTTGCCATTGGTCACGATTCAACAAAGGGCGGATCCTTTGATCCAGTTCAAAAAATGAAATCTGAACGAGTGAATCTTAAATGCTTCGCTATGAATGACATTTTCTAGCGTTGGTCAACGAATAAAAAAGTTCTAGTAAATAAAAGATTTAATTTTTTTTAAACACAATTTCATTCTGATTAGAAAGAAAAATAAATCACCCTGCTTTGGCACAAGGTTCCACGTTAAAAATTTACAGATAAAAGACTCCGTGTTCAAAATCAAAACTGTGGTGTCCATTCAAACTCGAGACATTTGGAGGAAAGATGGTTTATTTCCTTTTCTTTCATATAGAATAAAAGAGAGGGTTTTTAAATATGATTTTTAAAATTATCATTGTATTTTTTCTTATGAGTTTAAATAAAAGCGCTGTTTTTAGGTTTTTATTCAATAACTTTCTCCATTTTATTCTATAAAAGTGACGCATATAAGGTTACCGAAAATTTCTAGTAAAAATAGTTTAAAAAAGCAAGAACTAAAGCAATGGGAAGCTCGCAAAGCCAGCTTTAAAAGATTTTTAAAAAAATATATGGGAATAGTAACAACGCAGCCAGGAATCGAACCCAGAATCTTCTGATTAGAAGACATGATGCTTGATCTTTTGCAACAGTGGGGCACCTTTTTCAGAGTAGAAGAATTAAATCGTTACAATATTTGCTGTGGCTCAGCATTAATACAGATTTTAACAGTTACATACACTGATACATTTTTTGTTTTATGTTCGCAGACATGGGAAAAACATTAACTTCATTGAACCAGCCAAATGTATTTCGTGTGCATAGTGACGAAAGTTACATTCATCGTTGACTTTTGGCATACGTTATGAAATGCAAATGAAAAATGGAGTGTCAAGAGGATAGATCCCCTGGGCTACTGGTCTCCTCAGCAGATGTTCCGCGGGTGGTCACCGCAAGGGAAAATATTTCGTGGGACTGGGGGGGGGGCAGCCAATATTCCGACCATATTCAAATTTAGCGATGAAAAATGACGGTAAAAACGAGCTTTTGACCAATCGATTTTTAATCGAGATGAAAATCTTAAAGTTTTAACAGAAATCGAAATTTGAACCAAAAGATCGATTAATCGAAAAAATCGACAGCTCTTTTCTTGAAAAAAAAAATACAATTCGAACAAAACATTTTTATTAATCATTCGAAAAACACTCAACATACACCTATGAAAAAATTCCGAAAAATCTACTCGAAATACATGATGCTTAAAAGTGAATTTGACCCCTTAACAAAACCGCAGTAATTCCAGGAGTAAAGGGATAATTTAAGCATAAAACAAAGACGAAAAATTTTCCCTCAAGCGGTTGCATTCCGACCTTTTTTCAAGACGATTCCTCCTTTTAAAATTTCGATATAACCTTGAAGTTTTTGGATGGATTTTCAAAACTTTCAAAGTCAAATTTTTTAAACATAATCCTATATCACAAATATAAAAATTATATTTCTCAGAGGGCACTAAGACAGGATTTACAAATTTGAAATGAAGGAAAATTTTAATTAGGGTCTGTTCAATATACTCCGAAAATTCCAAGATGACAACGTATGATTGAAATGAGAAATACGCAGGCCTGGGTGCGCCCCCCTGCATACAAATATTTTATATCGTTCTGTAAATATAAAATTATGATAAAAATGAACATTTTCATAAAATTATGTACATATTTACGTTTCTATTTCATACATTGGCTTTAAAAATATAAAACATCCTGACTTTACATCAATTTTTCGACAAATATCATGGATATCTCCCCGAGACACTGACCCCCCCCCCCCACCTATTTAGGGGCATTCCATAACACCCAACCACCCCGGCGCATAGTGGCCGACAGATTGTGCGATATAAACATCACGAGGTAACTCGGTGACCCTTTTTTTATAACCCTATATAAACAAAAAATTCAAGGGAAAACAGAGTCCCTTATTTTGTACCGTATCGGTCACAAATACAAATACTGAGTCTAGAAAGTTGATGAGAATTAAGAATATTAGGTTGCGTTACATTACTACAGAGGTGCACCATTAGTCAGTAGCGTAACTAGGGATAGGCTCTGGGGGGGATGGGGTGGCGACCCCTACCCCCCCAGACAATGGGGTCCGGGAAAACTTTTTCAAAATGATATGCCTGGAAATACATTTTACATTATTTTGGCACTTTAGATTTAACTTTTAGCAGATGCCGTTATAACATGACAAAACTAGATAATAGTTTTAAATAATTTTTAAATCTCTCTGAGACGATTGGGCGGGGGGGATCTATACCCTTATCCCCCCCATAGACTGCCATTAGTTGTAATGCGCTGAATTTCGAAAACATTAAATTAGGGCAATTTCTACGAAATGTTTTCGACTTTGAGGCCGTGCATTTTGTAAAGAGAAGAAACCTATGAGAAACGGTATTCGGCAAAATATGGACCACTGTATTGACGACAACTGCAAAGTTCGATCTCAGCGCACTGCATGGCACCCTTTCAACTCATCCACTAGAGGCTCCCAGGTCAGGTTTGAGTCAATTTGCTCGTTCAGGGAGGTATAGAGTTCATTGAGGCATTGATTACGTCATAAATTAATATCGGTCGAGAGGAGATAATACTTTCCGTTTAACATCCAAAGTGTAAATAGTTTTCATCACAGATGTCCTCAAATTTAGGCCAACTTCAAATAATCTCCATTCCATTGAATAATATCCGCCGAAACCAGAACAGACAGCAGATGCTCAAAGAAAAAAACTGAAATCTAACTTATTATAACTTGGCCTTAAAACCCAACTATATTTCCAGGTCCAACAGAAACTATAAATTAAAGAGAGATATTTTTCCTATGAGATTGAATTTGATTTTGCCTTGAGCACTAATGGTTTTTGATAAATACGACGCGCAGCTTCGTAAGAAAATATTCTTTCTATTCGTTAACGGCTGGTGTCCAAAAAAACCCCCGCCATACATTGAGACTTTCGAGGTAGTGAGTAGATGAAATGGAAATGAAATTGGTATCTGTGCGGCTGATGGAATCGCGTAGGCACTTATGACAAGTATCTACTGCATTTGAGACAATGCGTCACTTTATGTTTCATAGATTATCGCAAAGCAGCGCTAAAATGCTCTTTTAGAATGGAAACGGTCTTCATTCCAACTAATAAGTCCACTACACACGCAGCCGTAGTGAATGCTTTAACGATCACGGAAGAAAAAATATATCACGTCATTAGCGCTGAACTTGCTTTCCAAGCACGTAATTCTTTTCACTTCTGCAGATTGCGTGAGAGGTGAGGAATGACAACCGAGATGTTTTACTGCGGCACTCTCGTTTGATATGAATCGAAATTCCATATCGTGACAAACGGCGAGAAGATATCCAAACCGACCTGCAGAGATGAACAGAAGGACGGAATACAATTCCCTTCAATCTCCAAACCTCTCTTGGACCTTCGTACCAGCAAAGATACCGAAATTATGAAAAAGTATGGAGAAAAATTTGGTCATCGCCTTCGTAAAAATATATATTTCTTTCTCATTGACCTCTTGTTATATGTAAGTATGAACTCTTGAGATTTATGTTATATATTTAAAAAATCATTCCCGACGTTTTGAAAATTAGGAGCTATAATCTATCCAAAATATTATTTTAAGAAATTATTTAAATATGCAAACATAAAAATAATTGTAATAATATAACTGACATGCTAGTACATGGCTGAAGCAAAATATATTGTAATGAAATTGATCAAAACTGATGAAAATATAAAAAATATCAATACAATATTGCAATACAGCATATACCAAGCAAGATAAACAACTACACAAAAGAAATGTCACATAAATTCTCTTTATTTGTTTTTTTTTTGTTTTAAACCTATTTGTTAAAACGTTGTATTGGATATTTTTTCACTATAAATTTTAATTTTTACTTGACCATTTCTATCATTTTTGTTCTTCTCATCTTTTTATATAACAAGTCTCAAAAATGGAAAATAAATTTCTGTGGACCAAAGAGGTAGAAAGTAGTTCTTCAGCACAATAAATTATTTTTATTGTGAAATTAATCGAAAAACCAGCCTGAGAAATCAACACCAG
The DNA here is from genome assembly GCF_921293095.1 of Ischnura elegans. NCBI lineage: Eukaryota > Metazoa > Arthropoda > Insecta > Odonata > Coenagrionidae > Ischnura > Ischnura elegans. Next base: position 135,839,201 of record NC_060247.1, on the reverse strand, counting down.
TTTTCAATATTACGGTATGCTACATCCTAATGCGTTTCCCCTCAATTTTTCCTCTCTAATTTAAGAATGGTGATGCGTGACTAAGTATACAATTTGTAAGAAGACAGCGATAAATGGCACACGGCGAAGCCTCTTCATTCGTTAAAGCAATTCTCCGTCCCTTTAAAAGAAAATTCTTTCCTGAAAAAAGCCACTGGTAGTTATCCCATTATGGTCTGCGCAATCGTAATATAGCTAATACAGCCACGTAATATAATCGTAATATAGCCACACCTGTATTCCCGTGTGTCAACAAGGAAGCTGAGAAGGTGCGTTGCCGGGTAATTCAACGGTGGTATGCAGCTCACAAGGCATGCCATTTTTCTCGATACATTAGTGAGATCGGGAGACGCGCTTTGAAGTCACACACTGATTATGTGAGGCATTAAGATCCTAAAATCAACCGAGAAATACAAAAGAAATTGCTCCATCATCCTGCGCCTGAAGCGCGAATTGAAGTGAACAAAAAACTATTTTAAATTCTTCAGCTTAATTAGATTTTAAGTAGGAAATAGATTTGCAACATTTAGAAGTGAATGAAGAAATTTTTCTCACCACTTGGGTCAGGCCATTTCACTTAAGGTACTTAGGACTTTAATAGGGTGAAAATTATAATCAAAGGTAATATATTGTCACAACAGAAGGGAGTACGATGTGTTAACTCGGATTTATGACGCAATACTGACATTTGTTTGAGGAGTATGCAATGTATACCTCCATATTCTTGTCGGGAAAAGCTCCAGAAATGTAAGCCCCCGAATTGTAGAGTGAAGCTACCACGCTATCTCAGGAAATAATACCATTCCTGAAATTGGTGCGTATTTCATTGCATACATCTCGCCTTGAAAATGGTCGAGTCGAGGATTGGCCCAAATGGACGCCCTGACTCGGTGAACGACCTAAGAAAAATTCTTGAAGCAGACACACTGGGAAACCACCAAATCCTCACTCATTACTTCCTCAAAACTTCAGCTATAATCTTGAAATTTTCAGTTTTTTTAAATATACTTTTTCCTCAAAAATAAGAAAAACTATATCTGAGATAATACTCGGGTATAATTTTCAATTTGGAGGTGTAGCCAAGTATTATTGACAATAGCATACGCTATTCTTGGTACGAAAATTTCAAGGTTTCAGCATAACTTTTAAGCGATATATCCGTCACATGCGTAAAAGTCCAGCGGTAGGCATGTGTCTTCGTAAGATAGTTGCGTAAGAAGGAATCAGGGTCACGCCTGATTACTGGGATAACAAGTTATGCATAGGTAAGACGTCATTAAATTTTTCTTTCCATGTTCAGTGCTTTGACCGAATATAAACTGGCATAATAGATAATCGATACAGAAGAAGGATTATAAAACTCAGGTCGCAATTGATCAGCTGATGAGTTTTTTTTATTTATGTCAATTTCACTGCTCTGAAACAATATCCGTATCATCAATCACTAAATAATATAATTATGGAGAAAAGTAGTAAAAAATAACACAAATATTTTTTTAACCTACAGCACCATTTTGAAAATATAATTTAAAAAAATATTCAATGCCTTCATAGGCGAGATGAAAGGGGGCTTAAATTATTTTTTGCCCGCTGAACATAAGAGTTGGAATTCCTCAATAACCCAAAGCCTTAATGCTAAACATAGTCACACAGTTATCGTCTCACCTAAGAATGTAATTGAAACTAAACGTAAATATTATTTACATTTTGAAAAATAACGATATTGAGATATTCTATTACGAAAGTAAAAATAACTCCATTCTTTCTTTGCATAAATTTATGTTTATCAGCGGAAAATTATACTATAATTCCATCTGTATTTAAAATATTTCTCGGAATTTATAATTATTACTTAATTATTTTCAAAAGTGCAAAAATGTACTGTAGAAAATGTAACAACCTTAGTACCACAATGTCTTTTTCAAAACTCAAGGTTATGATCTAAATACAAGATAAAGGTGGGTATAATGCGCGCGGATACTTTTCCACAACCTTGATATTTTTATCTTTTTAAGTTTACTCGTGTTTTTTAAAAATCCTTCTTTGTGGGTGCCAATGAAGAAATATGAGGTTTCACATGCAAAATAAGTAAGGATGTTAGATTTCAATGGATCATATATCCTCAGCATTGACAGATCAGAAAACCACTATGAATGTCATATCCTCTGACGATGGAATTATTTGCGGCTTCTTCAGCAAAAAATACAAGGTAACTTCTCACTATCCCTCAGCAATTAAATACGGCATGAAGGGAATAATTCACTGCGTGTTTCCATCTAGAGTAGTCAATGGATCGTGTTCACACTCGGAGTGGAAATTCATTTGCGATAACAACCTTGTCCTTTCCTGCTCTATCATTCCAGCGGAAAGTAAGCACATGGTTCAGAAGAACAATCAACAACCCTTATCAAATTTTCTTCAATTAAAGAATACATTTAGATGCATTACAGAATATAATAACAATTTGTTATGAAATGACAAGTTAAGGAATTAAAATCTGAAGTGGGTGACTTTACACACACTCTGAACACAGTAAAGGAATCCTCACCATATTTACAATTAATTAATTTCATTTAACTATACAAATTATGCTTTATTAGGGTATTGTTATTATTTTCATTTTAC